>NC_041396.2:123944542-124084542 GCF_900747795.2 Erpetoichthys calabaricus
AGCTCACTACTCAAAACAGTAATTCTGGGAAGCGGTCAGAATCAAACCAGCAACCTCTTGATTATGAGTCAGCAGTTCTTACCGCTGCACCACCCAAACGGTGTTGTCAGCATCGTACCCTAACCTGATTTCTTTTTCTTTGGTTATATTCTTGAATAACGGTGCACTTGTTTTGTTATACATGTACTTTTTGTGAAAGTGTTTATTTGATATTTGGACTTCAGTCTTCACATTTCATGTCAAAATTTTGTCGTACTATAACATGAAAAAAAGCTTCTGTTTTAGCTATGTGTTCAACATTTCTTGCATTTCTCACATTTCCTGTCATCCTATATTTACATAGATCGTTGTAGACATGAAATACATGTGTTAAAAAAAATATGTATTATTTACCCTGTACAACTCCAGGTAACCTCACAATACGATAAGTAAGACTTGAGCTGGGAGAACTTTTTCCCTGAGTTGAGCTGTGCTGGTGGTGGTTTGGGATAACAGGCTGCTTGTGCTGATCGACACATTTACAGAACAAAAGACGCTAATGGAGAGGTGCCAATGAATTTAAGGTGGCCTGGGATTACAAGCTTTTTCGTAGATTTAGGGATTCTAGTGTTAACCAAAAGAAGATTAAGAGGAGACATGATTGATATGTTTAAAATTATGAAGGGTGATAGTACTGTCAATTAAGACACTTCTTTCAAAATGAGTTCATCAAGAACATGGGGACACAATTGAAAAAGTTTTCAATTTAAGAGTAAATTTTGCACAAACATTAGGAAGTTTTTCTTTACACAGAGAACCACAGGCACATGGAATAAGCTGCCAAGCAGTGTGGTAGACAATAGGGCTTTAGGGAATTTCAAAACTAGACTTGATATTATTTTAGAGGAATTAAGTAAATAGGAACGGCAAGCTTTGCTGTGCTAAATGGCCTATTCTCATTTGGATTGTTCTAAGGTTCTAAAAACCTTATGATTCTTGACTACAAATGAATTGGTGTTAGTTGGAATGGTCCTTCACTGTTTGTCAGAATGGAGGAGTGAGAAGAGAAATGTGCTGAATGGCTTATGTCTTTAATAATCCTGTTTGTCTTTCAAAGACAGTGCAAATTATGGAAGGCTACTGGGTACCATTAACTTAAACTCTTCAGCTTGCATTAAAATTTACAGTATTAAATATAATTTGGCTATGTTTCATCTGGAAATGAAGGAGAATTTTAAATAATTGACACTTCTGACATTTTTCTTTATTCAGTATACTATGTTTTTATATTGCTGTGGTTGTTTTAATTGCAAAATTTTATTTTGTTTTTCTCTTAGGGAAGAACTCCTAAGAGTTAGCCTACGGAAGTTAAAGGAGCAGATTGTAAGAGCAAATCTTTTGGTTCAG
Organism: Erpetoichthys calabaricus; assembly: GCF_900747795.2. Taxonomy (NCBI): domain Eukaryota; kingdom Metazoa; phylum Chordata; class Cladistia; order Polypteriformes; family Polypteridae; genus Erpetoichthys; species Erpetoichthys calabaricus. The sequence continues at coordinate 123,945,929 of NC_041396.2, forward strand.
GAAGCTAGCTTCATTGCACAGGAGTTAGAAAAGAAAACAGAGTATTACGTAACCCTTCAGATACCAGCAAGCAATCTCAATGCTAACAAAAAGGTATGATTTATGAAAACATTAAAGTAATGTACTGTATAGTAATGCTATAGTAGCATGCTATAGAGTTTAAGCTACAGTATTTTTTGTTTTTAAAAGAACACTAACTTACGGTATCTGAGAATTGTTATTGTTGTGCAAAACTATGTTAAAAAGCAAAGATGAATACTTTTATTAAAACTTAATGATGTACTCTTAATACCTAAAAGATTGGTATTAAACCTATGCCTGTTTTAAATTTTTACTTTGAGTTTTATTTTATTTTTTTATATGTATTGAATCTTTTCTCACATAATTGTGCATCACAAGCTGCATAAGGTAAGCTTAAGTATACATTGTGTTTAAAAAAAAATATGATACCAATAAAAATGTTGTTTAATATACAGGTGATTCACTGATTCAGCATCCTGGGTAATTTATGTTATCCTCTTTTCTGTGTGGGTTTTCATCTATTTACTTGTGTCAGAAATTGAGTCATAACAAGGTTTGGGGCAGCCACCCGTACATTTGGTATCCTGGCTGCAAAGCTGCAAAAATATAAACAGCACAGATGTGCACTAAACCGAGTCCAAAACAGGACTGAGGGAATAGGGTAAAGGTGCAGACTTTTAAAGGGGAAGACAGAAAGTGAGGTCAAAGGGGTCGGGCTCACAAGGGTCTTCAGCCATAGGCTCAAGCCCGTACATAACATTACAGGGGCTGGAGCCAGCAAGGTCTTCATCCATAGGCTCGGACCCAGAAGTGACGTCAAGAGGGCCTGGTGGAATCTCCCGTGAATGGTCTGCAGGAAAGGGAGAAAAAGAGTCAGTGCACTCTGCCACATCCTGGTGTGATTTGGAATTGCCCTAATTCAAGCCCTTTGGCTGCCTCCCATGCGCACATGTGTCACAATTGTTATATTTTGAGCTGCATATTTGCAGTGTAAAAGAAGCAGTCATATACAATTTCCTTTTGGTGACAATATATCTGAGAAGTTAAAGCATATTACAAAAGAAAACAGCATAAAAACACATTATATACTTTTTATTAAGGTGATTACATAATTATAATAGGTATTTTTTGAAATAATGTAGTAAAGCCAGCTTTAATTTGAGACCACCAATTTTAAGGAATACCCCACCCAAAAAAAGGAAGTATTTTTAACATGCTACTTGCCCCATGATGTTTGTAGTGATGGCCAAGAAAAAAAATTAACCTTGTACTTTCAGAATGGAGAGAAAAAGTTTAAGATAATAGATGCCAGTCGTGACCAATGCTGTACAATGGGAAGCAATGTGGGGGGTGGGTGGGGGAGCTGAAAGAAACCCCACAACAGAAAAACTGTAAATACCCCAAAAATCTCAGAAATGCTTTGTTCTTCTGCTGATATGCCTTCAGCGATATCTTTTACAGGTAGCAAAACTTCACACCAGCTGTTACAGACTGAAATCAAAGGGTTCTTCTTTTTGGGCACATACACCATCATCATGGCACTGCCAGATCTAAACAGCATTGTGGCAAATTGCTCGCTTACTGAAATGACTTCAGCTGCAGGTGGAAGTCCCAGTTTACTTTATGGTGCCAAACAGAGTTGTGTTGCAGTCTATTCTCCAGTGAAAGTGCTGTGAAGAAGCTGTCTCTTATTACGGTCCTGCCTTTGTCCAGTCTGATAGCGGTCACGGGACATCGTATCTTTGATTGTCAGTACAACAATAGTGCTGAGCAGGCATCAGCAACAGCGCTGCTCTTGTAAAAAGAATGAAGATAAATGCCATCAACTCAGAGAGGGAGAGGCAAGTTCGTTGTACCACGTGAACATCACTGAGAGAATAAAACTAAATAATAAAAAAACAAGCACTAACTTTTACATGTAGCTAAAATTTACACCAGGTGTTACAGACTCAAATCAAATGCATGTTTTTATTATATTATAGTGTGTCCAGCAGGGGGTGTTAGCTCCCTTGTTGGGATGAGTTCTTTTGTAATTGCGGTGTGTTACATAACCTGAATCTATATAGATATGATATTAAAAGGCATTACCCCTCCTTTAGTGATACTGCGGTAAGAAATCACATAGGAGAAATAACTTAGCTTTCTTTAATGACGGCTTATGCTGCATAACAGACGAAGGAAGCTAAAGGCAAGAATCCAGTTTGGGAGAGGCGGCCCGATGTGTAGAGTCTGCCACTTTCGTCGCTGTGTTGGAAGAATTTTCAGGATCGGACGACATTATCTCCCATCCGTCCGTCGGCTTCAGAGGTGTGCCGGGCAATGTTCCAAGACTTTATACTCTTTCTTCATGTACAGGCCCCCACTTAGGTGAATAATACAATTCCAAACAAGGCAAAGAGGATACAACTTCATGCTGACTCTGACAGATGAAAAATAGTGCACATTTCCCCAGCTGTCTTTATCTGTCTTGTCTTATGCTTTGCCTAGCAGTTCTAAATGATGAGCCTCTGTGCTAAATCTGTGTCAACTGTGCATGTAAATGGAAAGAAAAGTAGATTTACAAAATATATTTGTACAGAGGACAGTGACGTATTAAACTTATGTTCTGATTACATATAGTAATAATAATAATAATAATAATAGTAGCAGCTCACTACTTAAAACGCTGAGCTCCTGGTCTCGAAACTGGTATCTTTGAGTTATAAGGCAGCAGTTCTTACCTCTACACCATTCCAGTATATGTATCAACTTCCTGTCAAGTGATATTTGAGCTCAGATATTAAACTTATTGACAGCAACATTTTTTTTTTTTTTTTTTTTTACTTTGGTTACATTCTTGAATAAAAACGCACGTGTTTATTTGATATCTGGACTAAAGTCTTCACACATTATACACTTCACGTCACGCCAGGATTATGAGTTTTTTTGTAGGCTTCAGGGATTTTAGTGTTAAAAGAGCAAAGACGCTCAAAGAAAACATGTTTACCAGGTGCTTACCAGATGCTGTGGTTATGAGCGTAGTTATTTTCAAGCAGCTGATCCAGTAAGAAAGGTATTTAATACACAGGTTAAATTCCGTTAGAACAAAGTCCATTTTAATGAAATCCTCATTTTACAAATTTTTTTGGTCCTGGCCAACTTTTAGAGAAAAACTCAATACAGCGAAGTCCATTTGTTCTGCAAATTTCATTACAACAAAGTTATTTTTCATTTAAAAGAAAGCTGCAAAATATGTGTACGTCTTCTGCATTTGTCTTAAAAATTGCGGTTCAGGAGCTCCCCTGAACAGCCATTTAAATTGCATGTTTATGTGGCTTGGTTTACTTGATAATTGTTACACTGTTGGAGCTGTGGATCTTGAGAAATTTTACTTCAGATTAGAGGCATTGTGGTTATATAACTGACAATTAGATTTGACTTCAGTTCTACTTGCGGAGCTCTAAAGGATATTTTCAGGTTTCTCAAGGTATGGTTTGACATTGATCAGATTAAGGATTAATTTTTGTCTTGCTCTACAGCTAAAGTGCTTACTGCTGAGCTTCCCTTGTGTTTATTCTACTCAAATCTGCTTAAAAAAATTAGATATTTTACCCTATGAACACCTCCACACCATAATCCTTTTTTTTTTTAATTCTTGCATTTGAATGTGCGTTCGATGCTAGCAAGAAGAAAATAGACGTTGCCATCGAATTTGACATTCTGCAGTCAAATTTGTTAACTGTACATTCTGAAAGATTGTGCTATGTTCTGACTCCATTATAACAAAATCCCTGTTTCAACTACTTATTTTTTTAATACGAATCCTACTACTGATTGTCATGTATGGTATTTGCATGTCCATCCTGTGTATCTATGAGTTTCTGTCTTCTGGTTATCCTACCAATCCACAAAGACATCCATCCATCCATTATCCAACCCACTGAATCTGAACACAGGGTCACGGGGGTCTGCTGGAGCCAATCCCAGCCAACACAGGGCACAAGACAGGAACCAATCCCAGGCAGGGTGCCAACCCACTGCAGGACACCCACACACCAAGCACACACTAGGGCCAATTTAGAATCGCCAATCCACCTAACCTGCATGTCTTTGGACTGTGGGAGGAAACCGGAGCGCCCAGAGGAAACCCACGCTGACACGGGGAGAACATGCAAACTTCCACAAAGACATGTATATGGTATTTGGATTGGTAATTCTAAACTGTCCTGAATGTGAGTGGATGAGTGAGTGAATGTGGGTGGGAAGGTGCATTTGTATGTACCCTGCATAGGACTGGATCCATATCAACACAGGCAGATTCACCACCGTTTGTGTGTCAGCTTTTATCCCTCCAGATCAGAGAATTTCCAGTTCTATTGTTTCAAAACACCACTCACATCTACAATTATTCCCAGTTTCTGATAAAAAGTAACTGTGTCAGATCTGGGGTGGGGGGGTCGGTTTTGTATCATGATCGTGACTGAGAGAATAAAAGTGGGAAAAAAAATGCTAACTTTTACAAGTACTATAAATTTGTACCGGCTGTTACAGACACAAAGCAAATGTATGGTTTTTATTGTATAATATTAACAATAAGAGCAGCTCACTACTCAAAATGGTAAATTTGCCGGGGAGACAGTTTCAAACTCACTACCTCTAGATTATAAATCAGCGGATCTTACCGTTACTCCACGGAACTGTGGTATTGTACGTGCACCTTTTGTGAAAGTATTTATTTGATATTTGGCCATCAGCCTTCACACATTATACAGTTTATGTCTACATTTTGTCATTTATTACTAAAACATGAAAAACGTTTCTGTTTTAACTATGTGTTTACATAGATTGTTGTAGGAACAAAACATATATCAAATTATTTCCCCTTTCAATTCTGGGTAGCTCACTCCCAGGTAATCAATCAAGGCAGGAACTGGGAGAACTTCTTGCCCCTTCTGAGGCGGTGGGGAGATGGTATAGCAGGCTGCTTGCTGCTTGGGCTTATCGACACATTTAGAAGACAAAAGGGGCTGACGGAGAGGTGCTAAGGGATTTAAGGTGGGCCGGATTTACAAGTTTTTTCGTTGGCTCTGTTATTTCTAGTGTTAAGTCATGGTTTCTCTAGTTTTTCGAATTAGACATTGACACCTCTGCATCTTGGTCATAAGTGAGGTGATAACAAAATTTACCATTAGTTTTGCACATTAGTGACAGTGATGAGAACATTGTACTAAATAGTGATAGTAAAGGATGAAGTAAGTCCTTAAACAAAGTTTTTGATTTTCCAATCATTCTATGTCCTTACCCTGACCTATGGTGAGGTGTATAGTGTAGTAAATAAGACTGTGAGTAGGAGCTAACAATCATTGAGTTATAAAACCATTTCTGAACTATTAAGCTAATCATTCTACATTGTTTGTAAGAAGTTTCCACATTAAATCCATATTTAACACAGAGGTTTTTCTGGGTACTTTTGCTTTTTGTCCATGGACCATAGACAGGTTAGGTTGAAGGACAGCTCTAAACTGGTTAGACCCAGTGCAAGTTTGTGAAAGCCTAGGTTTTTAAAGTGCTAACCTGTTGGATTGTGTCTTTATGCCTGACACTGTAAACTTGCTTTTTAATAACTGAATTTTATTTTTGATTAATGAATGGATTAATAAAATGAATGCAGGATTTAGACAAAAAATATTTGTACAGAATCCATCCATCCATTATCCAACCTGCTATATCCTAACTACAGGGTCACGGGTGTCTGCTGGAGCCAATCCTAGCCAACACAGGGCGCAAGGCAGGAAACAAACCCCGGGCAGGGAGCCAGCCCACCACAGGGCACACACACACACACCAAGCACACACTAGAGACAATTTAGAATCGCCAATGCACCTAACCTGCATGTCTTTGGACTGTGAGAGGAAACCCACGCAGACATGGGGAGAACATACAAACTCCACGCAGGGAGGACCCGGGAAGCGAACCCGGGTCTCCTAACTGCGAGGCAGCAGCGCTACCACTGCGCCACCGATTTGCACAGAATTTAAGGATATATTAGGTAGAATATGAGTAAAAACAATCTGTCATATAAAGAAGAGGAAGTTGACAGAAGTCAGATGTTGAGAGAGAGATATAGTAAATTAAGTTCAGTGTTAAATACACAAAAAGCAACATTTTAGATGTATGAATGAATGTTGAATTTTAGATTCAAAATACAGCTTTTGGAATAATTTGAAAAGAAATTCTAATAGCTGTTCACATCTCTATTGTGTTAAGATGCTATTAAAAAATTAAATACTTCAAAAAGTTGTACTGTATGCAGTATCCTGTCAGTTTAAAGCTGCTCTTTGTTTTGATGAAAACATTATCTTCAGATGTTTAATGATATTACTCTGATTTGTTTTTTTGTTCCTCTAGTGGGATGCGGTACTAAGTGAGCCAGCTGTGCATGTGCGCAGAAAGGGGAAAAGTAAACAAATATGGGCCTTGGAGAAACTGGAAAATAGACTTGTGGATATGAGGGAGCTTTACCAAGAGTGGAAGAACTTTGATGATGAAAATCCTGTATGGCTCATTACTTACTGTCTGCATGACCCTACTTAGTTTTCCTGTCAATGGTTTTCTTGCTGTGCCTTTATATCTTTGTATTTGCCTTTATCAAGTGTAAACATTACTTGTCATCATCTGGCGTATTTTCATGTATAGTCTGCAGCAATACAACATGCATTTCAGAAAATATATACCACCTGAATCTAAGGATGTTTGGGCCCAGCCAGTGCTTGCTTGGGTTACTACTGGAAGATGTGTTGGTGAGGCCAAAAGGGGTGCTTACCCTGTGGTCTTTGTGATGATCCGAATCACTCACTGCAGTGACAGATGCACTATACTGTTAAAATGGCACTGTCCTTTGGATAAGATGTAAAACCAAGGTCCTAACTCTTTCTAGTCATACAAAATCCCTAGATTTCCATTTGGGAAGAGTAGGGCATTTCCAGATGTTCTGGTTTAAATGACTACCAAAGCCTGGTAATTCTGGATGCTTAATCATCCCTTGTCCCTAACTGACCAACTATCTCACCACTTCACCATCTACTAACTAATGTGTGGTGAGCATATTGGTGTGGGAATGGTTGCCATCGCGTCATCCAAATGGTTGGTGGTTTTTGAAGTGGCTCCCCACTCTTTGAGTAAAGGGCTTGGAGTAGTTAGAAAAGTGCTATGTGAAATGTATTTAATCAATTATTAATCCTGAATGTTAGATTGAACAAGTTTTGAGTTAGTAAGTTACTTATATGTTTTTACTACTGATTATTTCAGCAAACTAAATGTTTTTTCTGGTTTACACTAAGTATTCTTGGTAATTTTCTTGCACCACTTCCTTTTACATTTCTTATACAATGTTATGCTTTTAAGTGTTTTCTTTTTAATTAATTAGATTTGTACCCATTCACTGTCTATTGTAGGTCATGCATTCATATTTAAAAAGAGCTGATCCTTTCTTTGATGAAGAGGAGAATCATACCTTGATTGGCGTGGCTAATGTTTTCCTTTCTTGCCTTTTCTATGATGTAAAATTTCAGTATGCTGTTCCTATCATTAGTCAAAAGGGAGAGGTGAGTATTTATCTGCAGTACATTTATTGTTAGTATTGCATGACTTTTGCATACATTATTCATTATTGTAACTTAATATTGGAATGTTTTTTACAAATTGTAAAGTTGTACAGTTGAAAGCACAAATAAGAGGAGAATGCTTCATATGGAGTGAAGTCCATCACTGGTGTCTATCCTGGAACCATTACTTTTTCTGAATTTCATTAACAGTAGAATCCCTGAAGCCCACGAAAATATGTTACAGATCAAATTAAATGTATGTTTTTATTATATATTGGTAATAATAATAGCAGCTCACTAGGACCCGGGCTCAAACCCGTGACCTCTTGATTATGAGGCAGCCGTTCTTACCTCTGCACCAGCCAAGCTGACATGTTTAGGTTGTTTCAATTGATATTTGAGCTTTGTTTTTTATACATGGACAGGAATATGTAAATTGAATAATTTCTTTTTCTTTGGTTTTATTCTTGAATAAAAGCACTTGTTTTGTTATACCTTTTGTGAAAGTGTTTATTTGATATTTGGACTGTCATTCTTCACACATTATACAGTACATTTCATGTCAGCATTCTTGTTCAACATTTCTTGCCTCGCATTTCCTGTCATCCTACATTTACACAGATCTTTGTAGACATGGAACACACATGTAATATATTATTTACCCTATACAATTCCAGACACCTAACTCCGAGATAAAGAGACTTCAGCTCTGAGAATTTTGCGTCTGAGTTGACTTCAGCTGCCTTGGTGGTGGATGGGATAATAGGTTGCCTACTGTGCTGATTGACAGATTTGCGAAACAAAGACGCTGATGAAGAGGTGCGAGAGAATTTAAGGTGGCCTGGCATTACAAATATATTCGTAGGCTCCAGGGATTCTAGTGTTAATGACAGATTTCAGTGTAGTTAGTAAACTTGTGAAATTTGCAGATGATACTAAAATTGGATGTATGTAGGGATTTATGTTGACACAACATTTCATAATCTAAACAATGTAGACAAGTGATTAAAATGGCAAATGTATTAGGTTATATTGTTAAAACTGTTAAATGTATATCAAGATACATTATGCTCACAAGATTCATTGCACTAGTTAGACCACATTTGGAGTATTGTGTGCAATTCTGGTCAGCACACTACAAGAAAAACATAGCAGCATTCAAATCTTCGTAGAGGAGAGCAACCAACTGCATCCCAGGACTTACGGACATGTTGTAATCTGACAGACTATTTAAACCTGTTTTAGTCTGAAGCAGAGGAGACTTAATAATACAGGTTTTCAAAATTCTCAAAAACATTGATAAAGTAGATCCAGCAGAATTCTTTTATGTTAATGGTGAATCACGTTCTTGAGGATGCCAATGGAAATCAAGGGAAAGTACATTTGGGACTAAAGCCAGAAAGCTCTTTTTTTATGCAAAGAGTGGAGGTAATCTTGAACGCTGGGCCATGCAGTTGAAGCTATCAGCTAAACAAACTAGCTTGATTGAATGAATGGACTCTTCTCATTTGTCAGATATCTTATTTTCTTATGTTCTTATCTGACAAAGGTTGCTGTTTTAACAATAACCATTATCTTTTAAATTGTTTTTTCAGCAAGTGACAATACAGATAACTTGGATCTCTAAATAATAGTGGTTCATGATGCTTAATAATGATTTACACTGCATGCAGTGAATGCCTTTTCATTTAACTTGTAGCCATCTTCTGGAATGCATCTTTGAATGATAGTAAGTGATATGCACCGTGCTAAGATTTGAAAATTCATCTTTGTCTCAATTATTTGTGGAGAATCCACAGTACTCAGAAAGTGAAAATGCCATTCCACAAGTGTTTGTAGTGAAGGTAAGGTGATTGTCTACTCCAAATTGCTTGAGCGAGTAAGGCGAGATCAAGCACGGGTAAAATGCGTGTTGAAAGAAATCTCTCAGTCCCAAAGTTCGTTTTAAAATTATTTAGTGAAAGTTAAAAGCAAATAATCCACACAAGAACAAAAGAAAAAATAGTTACACACGTAGAATAAAAGGCAAAAAAAGGAAAAATGTACTGTATCTTCTCCAAACTTAGCTTTTCTTGAGAAACTTTAGTTATTTCTGTACTTTAAAGTTCTTTACTTCTTCTTTCTATACTTAAAGGTTCTTAATTTCTTCTTCTGTACTCCTTAAAACCCGTTATCTCCCAAATTAATTTTTTTTTAATTTTTTTGTTTCCGTTGTAAAGTTATTGTCATTTGGAGTCCCTGGAACAGAAAAACCATGTAATCATGTTTCTTTTTGTTTACTTATGTAGATACAGCCTGTCCTCTAAATAGGACACTGGGATGACTTCACATAACAGAAGCTCTATGTACAATATGAGAACATATACATTTATTGCTCACAATTATGTCCTTACAAGAAAGTTACCAAACATAAGAGGAATCATAGTCCAAATGCCAACACTACTTATCATGAAATGGCTGAAAGCAAGTACGGCAAAGTGTTGTATTGCACTTGTTGCAATATGTTTTAGGCTTGCCTTTGCATCCTTCACGCTGACAGCGACGCTGTTTATCCCTCTGCATCAAAAAATGTCCCACGCCATCATATCGCATCATGTCAGCTCCTGTTGGTAGTCTGGGCACCCTGGGTCTTCCTGCATGCTTGCATTGGACAGTGGTCTTCAAATAAACTATGGCAATTGCTCGTCTGAAATCCTTCAATGATATGGCATTTCCCCCATGGATACTTTTGTGCAGAATCCACGCATTCACTATTGCCATGTCAATGCAGCGAGTAAACAGGGGCCAGTACCATTTCTTTCCACGTATAGAAACACAGTATTTTGAAACAAGCCAGTCATGATGGTCAACACCGCCCATGTATGCATTGTAATTATATATCAAATTAGGCATTTTCACCGTGCTCTTTTCTTTCTGGCTTTTTACACGTCGCTTGACATCATGAAGCGGCTCAATAGAGTCATGATTAGTGGCAACTGTTACAATGTTATTGTCGTGCCAACGCACGAGAAGTACCTCTGACGTTCTGTCATAGACGTACTCACTGGCACCACGATCTGATTTTTTCATCTCTTTTGATGACTTCATTGGACATGTTCTATTGATCCTGTTTTCTCTAATGGTAGCGGTTGCTCGAAATCCTCTATCTGCCAGTTGAGAGAGCAGATCCATGTTTGTAAAAAAGTTATCAAAATACAGAGCATAGCTGCTTGGATCAGCAATATGTTGTACAGCATTCAAGACAACGCGAGAACCAAGTGGCACATCTGTTGCAGTTGTTTCCTTTCCACAATACAATGTGAAGGTGTAACAGTATCCTTCGCTGGAGCAAATGGCCCAATATTTATACCCAAATCTGATCGGCTTTCCCTTTATAAATTGTTTCAGGCTGTTTCTCCCATAATATTTCACGATCATCTCATCAATGCTGATATTGGGTGTAAAATAGCCAAATTTACAGAAATTCTCATTCAAGAGTTCAAACAACGGCTTCACCTTGAATGATCGGTCACCTATGTTGCTGTCTGCAGTAGAATTGTCCACAAAATGAATATAACTTTTCAATTTCTGAAATCGGTTTCGGGACATAGCATTCTTGACAATAGGTACGACAAGATCTTCTGCATCACTCCAATAGTCTGCTTCTGACGGGACTTTATGATATCCAGTTATAATCAAAATCCCAAGGAAGACCTTCACTTCTTCAGTTGATGTATGAAATTCATGATCATTCCTAAAATCTGTTGAATAGCGAACTGTTTCTTTACAGATTAGGTCATATATCTCTGGCGAAAAGAACTCCTCAAAGAGTTGCACAGGATTATGTTGGGCTAAAGTTTGTCTCAGATTATTTTCTGCAACACCGGCGGCCTGTCCATTCAGAGCAGATGTCTTTGGGAAGACTGGCTTCTTCTGCTTTGTCCAGGACGGCGCAGGACATTTCTTCTTCCTTGGCCGTTTCGCTGGAGGTGCAGAACTTGTTGATGGTTGATTCTCTTCCTTTTCAGCGTCATCCCCCTCATTTTCAAACAATGTGTCGTCTTCCATGTCTTCTCCAACCATTTCGACTTCTAGCTCTCCCGGAACATCAGCAACAGTTACATTTCCTGCATTGGCAACGTCCTCATCCCCTTCATCTTCGTCTGACAATTGACTGGTATTTGGCGGTAGCACACAGACAGTAGCTTTCGAGTATTTTTCCTCGCAGTCTTCCAGAAGCTGTGACACTTCATCTAGGGTGATGCACCTTTTTGCCATGTCTCGCTACGCAAAAAAAGATAAATAAGGTGCGCTTTAGATATAGGCACTATATGCATGCGATCATCCCAATGTCCTATTCACAGGACAGTGGAAAATGTCGCAGAATAACGTCTATGTAAGTGCGATTAGAATAATAATAATAATAATTTTTTGCATTTATATAGCGCTTTTCTCACTACTCAAAGAATACAAGTTAGCAATACGGAGAGTTAGATAGTTTACTTACATTGCGTCAATCTCTCCGTCCCAGCAAACTAGCACAAAATGTCCAGACTCGCCGTCACAGGTAGGGAACATCAGAAGCTGCCTCCAAAGACACAAAGCACAACCTGTCGCCCACACGCTATATGGCACATGGCCGCTTTCGCGGAAGTGTTGTGATGCACAACCTCAAGTCTGCTGTGAATGTACCCCGGATCACGTGGTTGCTTCGTTGCGACAGATATAGGCATATATGTCGCTGTCCTACAAATAGGACAGTGGGAGATAACGGGCATATGGTACAGTACTTAAATAAGCACTGTTTTCTTAGAGTTGTTTCACACACTCAAAAGGCCCATAGGCCCTCAGGCACAGTCACGGTTTAAAACCGTATGCCTCTACACCGTACACATGGCAAGGCTGTCACCAACTGAAGAATAATGTTTACTCAAAGCTGTTAGAAATGGCAAGAATATACCAATACAATTCTACCTATGGGTGTTATAGGAACCTCCCATAGATTATGCATTGTCATCTTGTAAAATATTTATGAATCATATATACTGTAACTAGGAAAATGGCTCTTACATATCTGGCCCCTAATTGTTTGTGCTAGGGCAGAAATCAGTTACTTTAACATTACTTAATAAGAGCCTTCACTACTTTACTTAACTTAAACCAAACTTAAGAAACTTAAAACTTAAATTCTACTATAAAAACACAAACACAATTAAAATTAGACATGCAAAAAGAAAAATTAGTCATTTCAATCATTTGCTGCTTCCTGGAACAGGCACAGTTTGTTGTTCACAAGTCTGTCCAGTGTGCCGGTCTTGGGTTGCACACAAACTCTTCTGACTGCCCCTTTGCATCTGGCATTGTCTTAATGATTTGACCCTTTACCCAGGAGTTACAGGGTGTAGCATCTTGTAATTACGCTCACAATGTCCAATTTCTTTATGAACTTGTTACATAATGAGTGTAGCAATATGTGAATTCTTCTGAATGATTGCAGGGTGTTTTGCCTTTTCTGGCATAGCTGATTTGCTGCGTCCTCCGCCAACTCTCAATATTACTTCTTGCAGGACTGAGTCCTGTTTGTTGATTTTACTACCTTTCTTTACAAGCTGATTTTTGTGCAAGGCTTTAACCTCCTCTGGGTAAGCTTGTAGTTGACTGAGGCGAATAAGTTCATCTTGTGCTTTAGACAAGTCATTTAGAGACAATGGTTTTTGCCTCATTGTTGATTTATATTCCTTCATATGTTCTGAGATTAGTGTCTTTTGTTTCTCTGGGCTGTGTCCAGATTGACTGACTGTATATTGAATTGCCTTTCTCTCTACTTTCAGACGCAGTAGCACTTCTTTGAACTTGAGGAACCAAGCTATTGCTTTCTTTAAATTGAATCATTTTGAGTAGTACTCCACAAGTCTTTTTACTGGTTCAATTTCTTCTTCTACGCTTGCAAAATTTGTTACACACCTTTTGATTTCCGGATCGACGTTAATGAACAGGTCCATTTCGTCCGGTCTCTTAGGCCATTCATGCTGTGGTTGTAGCAGGAATTTTGGGCTTTGTATCCAAGTTTTACTTTTGATGAAGCTTTCTATTATCGAACCTCTTGATGCTCAGTCCGCAGGATTTTGTGAAGATGCGATATATCTCCATTGTGAGGGTTGTGTGTGCTCTCTTATCACTGCGAGTCTGTTGGCAACAAAAATTTTGTAGCGTGCACTTTCATTTGCAATGTACCTTAATTCTGTCATGCTGTCAGTTGAAAAGATTGATTCGTGCAGGGGAATCTGTAGTTCTTGTTTTAACATTTTGCCCATTTTGACTGCTACCACTGCTGCTATAAATTCTAACCTTGGTATAGTGACAGGTTTTAGTGGTGCCACTCTTGATTTCCCCATTAGAAATGAACAATGTCTCTCATTTTCTTTGTTAGTCAGAAGGAGGTAGGAAACAGTACCATACCCGTTTTCTGAAGCATCTCCAAAATGATGCATTTATGTGGTCATTATTTGTCCAAATCCAGGCGGTTTAATGCACTTGTCTACATTGTAATCCACAAGTAGCTGCAAATCGTCCATCTAAAAATCCAAGTGGGTCATATATTGAACTGACCACTGACAGAATACCACGTCTTGTAGCAGGTTTATCTTGATGCTTTACCTGAAACTTGAAACTGTCAGTCTGTGTGCACCTAAGGCTCTTTCAACTGGTAACAAATCATGGTTTAAGTCCAAGTCTTTTTGATCTATTACCCTGTTTTCTTCAGGAATAGACATCAAGAGTGCTCTACTATTACTTATCCATTTTGTAAGATAAAATCCTCCCTTTAAGCAAAGGGTTTAAAGATCTTTGGCCAATTTTATGGCTTGTTCTTCTGTAGCAACTGACTTTTAACAGTCATCAACATAGAAATTATGCAATACAGTGTCAACTGCTTCCTCTGTAGCTGTGTCTCTTGCATCCTCTGCTGTTCTTCTTAAGGCAAAAGAGGCACAACTCGGTGACGAAGTAGCACCAAAAAGATGCACTGTCATTTTGTATTCCTCTAGTCCATTGTTTAGATTACCCTCAGGCCACCACAGGAAATGAAGAAGATCTGTGTCTTCATCTGGAACTTTCACTTGATAAAACATTGATTTAATGTCTGCTATGAGAGCAATTGGCTCCTCTCTGAATCTTGTAAGAACTCCAATGAGTGTATTAGTTAAATCGGGTCCTTTTAGCAACTGTTCATTTAGGAAAAAGCCTTGGTAAGTGGCTGTACAGTCAAAAACCACTCTAATTTTATTTTTCTTTGGATGATATACTCCATGGTGAGGGATGTACCACACTCTCTCGTTTTCAAGGGTCTGCTGTTCAGTGGGTACCTTAATGGCATATCCTCTGTCTAAAATGTCTTTCATGAAAATTTTGTAATCCTCATGGAATGTTGGATACTTTGTAAGTTTCCTTTTAAGTCCAATAGCACGTTGTTCTGCAATACATTGATTGTTTGTCACTTTAAGAGTCTCATCTTTAAAGGGTAGATTAATGCAATAGTGTCCATCCACAGCCTTGCAGTATTTAATAATAATAATAATTCATTACATTTATATAGCGCTTTTCTTAGTACTCAAAGCGCTATCCACACAGGGAGGAACCGGGAAGCGAACCCACAATCTTCCACAGTCTCCTTACTGCAAAGCAGCAGCACTACCACTGCGCCACCTATTTGAAGCTATGCGCATGAATTTAATGTCCTCCTGAGACATTTCCTCTTTTTCTTCGTAACTGCGTTCTGGAAAGTCTATATTGTATCGTTGGAGTAACATTTGTTCTACCTCCATTATTGTCACATGATTGACTGAATAACTTTACAGTCTTTCTTTGTCTGAGTCCTTTATCAATTTATTAACAATCCACCCTCAGAATGTTTTCACAGCATAAAGTCTTTCATCTTCACTATATGATTTGCCATGGCTCCATAACTTTACGGGCATTTGTACTTAACAACAACAATATTAATAATAGAATTGTGATTACAATATTAGTGCTTTGGTCAGCATTTTTCTGGGGTAGATGCACATCTTTTAAATAGATAGATAGATAGATAGATAGATAGATAGATAGATAGATAGATAGATAGATAGATAGATAGATAGATAGATAGATAGATAGATAGATAGATACTTTATTAATCCCGATGGGAAATTCACATTCTTCAGCAGCAGCATACTGATACAATAAATAATATTAAATTAAAGAATGATAATAATACAGGTGAAAAAAAAAAACAGACAATAACTATGTATAATGTTAAATATTAACGTTTACCCCCCCTGGTGGAATTAAAGAGTCGCATAGTTTGGGGGAGGAACGATCTCCTCAATCTGTCTGTGGAGCAGGACAGTGACAGCAGTCTGTCGCTGAAGCTGCTCTTCTGTCTGGAGATGACATTATTTAGTGGATGCAGTGGATTCTCCATAATTGATAGGAGCCTGCTGAGCGCCCTTCGCTCTGCCACAGATGTTAAACTGTCCAGCTCCATGCCAACAATAGAGCCTGCCTTCCTCACCAGTTTGTCCAGGCGTGAGGCGTCTTTCCTCTTAATGCTGACAAATAAGACAATTTCTTGACATTTTCCTGCATAGGGATGTTCTCCCTTTTCACTGGTACAGGGTTCAGTGTGAATGCTTTTGGTAAATCAAAAAATGTATTTTCCTCTATTCCACAGACTTGTAATTCTGTTAAGACTGTACACTTTACTAATTTCTGTTTATTTACTTTGTCTCTTTCTACAGTGCTGATGTAGATGTGAGACTTTCTTCCAGAAAGATTTAACTGCTCTTGCAAACTTTCTGTGCAAAATGTAACTGAGCTGCCAGTCTTTTAGAGCATGTGTTTCTACACATTTTTCACACATTTCAGACTTAAATTTAACTGGAGTCACAGCTAAGACACACTCTTTACCGGCCCCGGTATCAGTACAAGTCTCTAATGGTTCAACAGAAAAAAGGGCAGAAGAAACGTTCTTCTCTTCCCACATAGCGTTCTCCTCTTTAGGAGGTGTGGCTTTATTGTTGGTGCCTTTTTCCTTATTCATATGCAGAATTACTGGATGAAATTGAGAGCATTTGCTACATTTAATCTTCTCTTCACAATTTTTACTAAGATGTTCTTGTTTAAAGCACTTAAAGTGTAAGCCTTTAGATTTGAAAAAGTCAATTTTACTTTCATAAGTTAGTGTCTGAATTGCACTGCATTCATTAAGATCGTGATTTTTGTTGCAAAAAGACAGTGCTTACCGCTTGTGCGTCCAGCCGTCTCCGCCGTTTTGACTGAGGTGTCTGAATCCCTTTTTTCGTCTGCAGCAGAAAAGTTTATAACGAAACTGCTTTCTCTCAGGACGCCTTTCAAAGGATACTCCTCATGATTAGTGTGGTCCTTTTCCTTCTTAAAGGTATGGCTTTGTAGAGCCATACACGGGATCCAAAGCTGATGTTGTCTGTTCGTCCAGAAAGTTCACTGGATCGGAGAGAGGGGTTTGTCTGCTCTCCGTACTTTCAATACTCTGAACTTTGCATTGCCACGGTGCTTATAGGTCTTGAGGAAGTTTGGAAACTATAGTACGAAGGTTATCATTACTTTCAAATTGTTGTCCACTTTGTAAGTCGGGCATAATATTTGTATATCCGCCAGGAGAGATCACATAATCGCTCAGACCTTCTCCTGTCCGTGGCTGGTTTCCATAAAGACTTTCGAGCTTTATTCTGGCTTTTGATAACCTTCTAACGGTGACAAGTATTTACAGTTTTTAACAATCTCGTGAGGTGGACCTTTAGTAAACTGTGCCAAGAAGTCATTTTATCTCTCGGATTCCCTATTACTTCATTGATATCTCGGTCAAATGCCCTAATAAAATCCACATATTTCAAGGAATCGCCGTCAAATATTGGAATCTTTCTGTATGGCACATAAGGCACTTGAGTCTTATACTGTTGTTCTTTCTGTTGATCGTGACGCTTATCATAAAGCGGTTTTTGAAGAGATGCTGATGCTTTATTTTGTTGATCATAAAGCGGTTGCTTAGGATTGTTTTTACTTTCATTGTTATATGGAAAGTCACGAATACTTGCATCTTGTGGCTTTTCATTTCTCACATCTGGTTTCAGAGGCACATGCAGGTTAGGTGGATTAGCGATTCTAAATTGGCCCAAGTGTGTGCTTGGTGTGTGCTTGGTGTTTGTGTGTGTCCTGCGGTGGGTTGGCACCCTGCCCAGGATTGTTTCCTGCCTTGTGCCCTGTGTTGGCTGGGATTGGCTCCAGCAGACCCCCGTGACCCTGTGTTCGGATTCAGCGGGTTGGATAATGGATGGATGGATGGTTTATCTGAGCTTCGATTGCATCTTTTAAAGAGCTCTCAATTTTGCTTCGGATTCTGCTATAGCTGCTTCCAAAGCGTATCGAAGCATATTTAATTTTACTTTCATTGTTATATGGAAAGTCACGAATACTTGCATCTTGTGGCTTTTCATTTCTCACATCTGGTTTCAGAGGCACATTATAAGAATGTGGTTTATCTGAGCTTCGATTGCATCTTTTAAAGAGCTCTCAATTTTGCTTCGGATTCTGCTATAGCTGCTTCCAAAGCATATCGAAGCATATTTAAACTGCTTCTTCCATATCTAGAGCCTGTTGCTTTCTTTGATTCTCTTCTTTAGCCAACAGTACAGCATGTGCTGCCTCTTGAGATCTGATGGCACTAGTTGAAATAGTCGCTGAACTTGTGCGACTTTTAGTTTTTACAGAAACTATAGGAGAAATGTCATCTTTCGTTCTGTAATCCCTGAATTGTTTAGAAGAAAAGTCAGGTTTGCTGTTTGAGGCTTTTATTTTGGCATGCTTCAAAAACCCAATTCATTGTATAGTCCATAAATGTATTAAAAGTTTCCATTTTAGCTTCAAAATCCTTTTGTAACATTTTCCGTGTATCTTCGTTACTCCGGAAGGATAAAAGTTTGTTGCTTAACCTTTTATATTCCATTATCAGATTGATGAATTGATTCTCGATAATTATTTTTCCATTTTTCCAGTTAAATTCATTTTCTTGTAAATCCCTTATGATCTTCATCTGACGATATAATTGTTTGTATTTGTAATCCATTTCTGATTGAAGATTAGTTGTCACTGAATTGAATGGCTTTCTGTTTGTTTGGCGTATGATATTTATACTGGATTCCGGATTCAGACACCACGACGATCCCACAAGGCAATGTACTTAAACTCCTTTTTAATTTATACAGTCTTGCAAGGAGCACTAGCAATTCTCAAACATGTCCTACTCAGATCAAAGATTAAAATACCTGTTGAGTTTTTTCAAGTTGTCGTTTTCTTTCGTCGCAGTTCGGTGTCAGGTGTAGAACACGCAGGTTTTCTTTCTTTTAATCCAAGGCAGGTTTCAATCCTCTTCCCATGGGCTCACCACCTATGGGAGGGGCCAAGGAGGTCGGGTGCAGTGTGAGTTGGGTGGTGGCCGAAGGCGGGGACCTTGGCGGTCCGATCCTCGGCTACAGAAACTGGCTCTTGGGACGTGGAATGTCACCTCTCTGAAGGGGAAGGAGCCTGAGCTAGTGCGCGAAGTTGAGAGGTTCCGGCTAGATATAGTCGGATTCACCTCGACGCACAGCTTGGACTCTGGAACCAATCTCCTTGAGAGGGGCTGGACTCTCTACCACTCTGGAGTTGCCCCCGGTGAGAGGCGCCGAGCAGGTGTGGGTATACTTATTGCCCCCCAACTTGGAGCCTGTACATTGGGGTTTACCCCGGTGGACGAGAGGGTAGCCTCCCTTCGCCTTCGGGTGGGGGGACGGGTCCTAACTGTTGTTTGTGCGTATGCACCGAACAGCAGTTCGGAGTACCCACCCTTTTTGGAGTCCCTGGAGGGGGTGCTAGAGGGCATACCTTCTGGGGACTCCCTCGTTCTGCTGGGAGACTTCAGTGCTCACGTGGGCAATGACAGTGAGACCTGGAAGGGCGTGATTGGGAGGAATGGCCCCCCTGATCTGAACCCGAGCGGTGTTTTGTTATTGGACTTCTGTGCTCGTCACGGATTGTCCATAACGAACACCATGTTCAAGCATAGGGGTGTTCATATGTGCACTTGGCACCAGGACACCCTAGGCCTCAGTTCGATGATCGACTTTGTGGTCGTGTCGTCGGACTTGCGGCCACATGTCTTGGACACTCGGGTGAAGAGAGGGGCGGAGCTGTCAACTGATCACCACCTGGTGGTGAGTTGGCTTCGATGGTGGGGGAGGATGCCGGTCAGGCGTGGTAGGCCCAAACGTGTTGTGAGGGTCTGCTGGGAATGTCTGGCAGAGCCCCCTGTCAGAAGTAGCTTCAACTCCCACCTCCGGCAGAACTTCGACCACATCCCGAGGGAGGTGGGGGACATTGAGTCCGAATGGGCCATGTTCCGTGCCTCTATTGTTGAGGCAGCTGACCGGAGCTGTGGCAGTAAGGTGGTTGGTGCCTGTCGTGGCGGCAATCCCCGAACCCGCTGGTGGACACCGGCGGTGAAGGATGCCGTCAAGCTGAAGAAGGAGTCCTACAGGACCCTTTTGTCCTGTGGGACCCCGGAGGCAGCTGATAGGTACCGGCAGGCCAAGCGGAATGCGGCTTTGGTGGTTGCTGAGGCAAAAACTCGGGCGTGGGAGGAGTTTGGGGAGGCCATGGAGAATGACTTTCGGACGGCTTCGAGGAGATTCTGGTCCACCATCCGGCGTCTCAGGAAGGGGAAGCAGTGCAGTGTCAACACTGTATATGGTGGGGATGGTGCGCTGCTGACCTCGACTCGGGACGTTGTGGGTCGGTGTGGGGAATACTTCGAAGACCTCCTCAATCCCATTAACATGCCTTCCAATGAGGAAGCAGAGCCTGGGGACTCAGAGGTGGGCTCCCCCATCTCTGGGACTGAGGTCACCGAGGTGGTCAAAAAACTCCTTGGTGGCAGGGCCCCGGGGGTGGATGAGATACGCCCGGAGTTCCTCAAGGCTCTGGATGTTGTAGGACTGTCTTGGTTGACATGCCTCTGCAACATCGCATGGACATCAGGGACAGTGCCTCTGGATTGGCAGACCGGGGTGGTGGTCCCCCTCTTTAAGAAAGGGGATCGGAGGGTGTGTTCCAACTACAGAGGGATCACACTCCTCAGCCTCCCTGGAAAAGTCTATTCAGGGGTCCTGGAGAGGAGGATCCGTCGGATAGTCGAGCCTCGGATTCAGGAGGAACAGTGTGGTTTTTGTCCTGGTCGCGGAACAGTGGACTAGCTCTATACCCTTAGCAGGGTCCTGGAGGGTGCATGGGAGTTTGCCCAACCAGTCTACATGTGTTTTGTGGACTTAGAAAAGGCATTCGACCCTGTCCCTCGGGGAATCCTGTGGGGGGTACTCCGAGAGTATGGGGTACCGGCCCCCCTGATAAGGGCTGTTCAGTCCCTGTACGATCGGTGCCAGAGCTTGGTCCGCATTGCCGGCAGTAAGTCGAACCCGTTTCCAGTGAGAGTTGGACTCCGCCAGGGCTGCCCTTTGTCACCGATTCTGTTCATAACTTTTATGGACAGAATTTCTAGGCGCAGCCAGGGTGTTGAGGGGGTCCGGTTTGGTGGGCTCAGGATTGGGTCACTGCTTTTTGCAGATGATGTTGTCCTGTTTGCTTCATCAGGCCGTGATCTTCAGCTCTCTCTGGATCGGTTCGCAGCTGAGTGTGAAGCGGCTGGGATGAGAATCAGCACCTCCAAATCCGAGACCATGGTCCTCAGCCGGAAAAGGGTGGAGTGCCCTCTCAGGGTTGGTAGCGAGATCCTGCCCCAAGTGGAGGAGTTCAAGTATCTCGGGGTCTTGTTCACGAGTGAGGGAAGAATGGAGCGTGAGATCGACAGGCGGATCGGTGCGGCATCCGCAGTAATGCGGGCATTGCATCGGTCTGTCGTGGTGAAAAAGGAGCTGAGCCGCAAGGCGAAGCTCTCAATTTACCAGTTGATCTATGTTCCTACCCTCACCTATGGTCATGAGCTATGGGTAGTGACCGAAAGAACGAGATCGCGAATACAAGCGGCTGAAATGAGTTTCCTCCGCAGGGTGTCTGGGCTTTCCCTTAAAGATAGGGTGAGAAGCTCAGTCATCCGGGAGGGGCTCAGAGTAGAGCCGCTGCTCCTCCGCATCGAGAGGAGTCAGATGAGGTGGCTCGGGCATCTGATCAGGATGCCTCCTGGACGCCTCCCTGGTGAGGTGTTCCGGGCACGTCCAACCGGGAGGAGGCCCCGGGGAAGACCCAGGACACGCTGGAGGGACTATGTCTCTCGACTGGCCTGGGAACGCCTTGGGATTCTCCTGGAAGAGCTAGAAGAAGTGGCCGGGGAGAGGGAAGTCTGGGCATCTCTGCTCAAGCTGCTGCCCCCGCAACCCGACCTCGGATAAGCGGGAGACAATGGATGGATGGATGAAGGTTTCAATCCTAGGCAGGTTTTAATCTCAGGCAGGTTTTAAACTTTAGTGTAGCCGCCGAAGCGTAAGACGAGATCAAGCACGGGTAAAACGCGTGTCGAAAGAGATCTCTCCGTCCAAAAGTTCGTTTAAAAATTATTTAGTGAAAGTTAAAAGCAAATAATCCACACAAGAATAAAAGAAAAATAGTTACACACGTAGAATAAAAGGCAAAAAAAGAAAAATGTATCTTCTCTAAACTTAGCTTTTCTTGAGAAACTTGTTATTTTTGTACTTAAAAGTTCTTTACTTCTTCTTTCTATACTTAAAGGTTCTTAATTTCTTCTTCTGTACGCCTTAAGCGTACAGTATAGTACTTAAATAAGCACTGTTTTCTTAGAGTTGTTTCACACACTCAAAAGGTCTGTTGGCCCTCAGGCATGGTCACGGTTTAAAACTGTATGCCTCTACACCTTACACATGGCAAGGCTGTCACTAACTGAAGAATAATGTTTACTCAAAGCTATTAGAAATGGCAAGAATTTATCAATTCAATTCTACTTATGGGGGTTATAGGAACCTCCCATAGATTATGCATTGTCATCTAGTAAAATATTTATGAATCTTATATAACTCAGAAAATGGCTCTTACATGTAGTATAGAATATAATAGTGTGGTAAAGAAAGGTTCTCGTGGAGCGCAAACACAAATATCGGCAGTTTCTTTGCAGGCTTTGTCGATTTTCGTAAAGCATTTGACTCAGTTGATCGAGATGCCCTGTGAGATATCCTGAGGGTTCGCAGGATCCTCTCGAGGTTGATGGATATCATGGCCGGCCTGTACACTGGAACTGTGAGTGCTGTGCAGAGTGGAGGAGAACCTCTGTGTTTTTTCCAGTTGATTCTGGGGTTCGTCAGGGGTGTGTTCTTGCTCCTACTCTGTTCAGTGCTTGAGTGGACTGGTTGTTGGGCAAGGTCGTGGGTTCCAGCATCTGTGGGTTATCTGTTGGTGAAGAAAGATTCACTGGTCTTGACTTTGCTGATGATGCTTTAATCTTCGTGGAGTTAAATGGAGGCTGTAATTAGGGCTATCGAGAGACTGAGCGAGGAGTCTGAGTGTCTGGTCTTGCATGTGTACTGGATAAAAGAAAAACCAAGATCCAGGCCTTTACTGACCTCTTAGTCACAGCCATCAGAAATGTGTCTGTCTGCTGTGTATGTGTCTGATGGATTTGGAGAGCATGGGGGGCCATGAGGTTGCTGGAAAAGGGGTGTGTGGCGCTCCCAATATCTATGCAAAGGACGAAGGTCCAAGTCTTTAGAGTCCTGGGGCCTCATGCATAACGCAGTGCATAGAATTCACACTAAAACATGGCATAAGGACAAAAGTGGAAATGTTCGTATGCACAAAAAAATCCAGATGCATAAATCTGTGCGTTCGCCAACTCCCACATTCTTCTGCTCCATAAATCCCTGTCAACGTGAAAAGTAACACACGTGCACGCGCCTGCTGTCACTCTCCAAACTCCTCCCAGAATTATGCCTCTTTGAATATGCACATCAATGTAAATAGCCCTTAAGCTCAGCGTTCTGTGGAAAGGCAATGGCAAAAGCACGGGGGGAAATAGAAGAATTTCAGCGAATACCAAGTGGAGGCAAGGAAAAACATACTATTTGTTGGTTTAAACAGTGGTATAAACAACAAAAGGAAGTTGATTGCGTAACATAGAGTGTTGGAGAAACTCTAAAGCTCAAGTTCACAAAGTCGCACAGTGCCCGAAATAAAAAAGAAGTTGTCAGATATTAAAGTTGCTGTGAAAAGGCGAGTCGTAGCCCACCGTTTGAGTGTCATATGAAAGCTTATTAGAGTACAGAGAAAAAAAAAATAGGCACACAGTGGGGGAAAAAAGCATGAAATGTCAACTTTAATCTTGAAATGTCCACTTTAATCACGTAGTTTATTTTGTCATTAAAGCAGAACATCGTAAACTTCATCTTTAAATCATTTAATTTACTAGTTTCTCAAATACCATCGTAAATATACATTCGTAATATTACAACTCTCTGAATAATTAAAATACTGAGATGGATACTTGATATCATTTTCATGATGATAGAAGTTAAAGCATGTTATTAAACATGGGAACACAGTGGTGCAGTGATTGTTCATGCCTCATGTGAAATGCTTGCTGCACCATGCGCGACCTTCGATGAAATAATTTATTGCTGCAGTACTGTCTCTTTCATATGTACTAACACCCAATTCCTGTCCTTCCTTTTCTTTCTCCAAATACCCAATCACCACTCAATCAGCTCTGCAATAGATGTAAAGCCATCTGTAAGCTTAGAATGCCGATTCTTCAGAACTTTTAAGGAACATTGAAATATCTTCGTAGTACATGTTTAATTATTCTATCCATCTATCCTTCCAGTGTCACGCCAGCCCCAGCAAGAATATAGAGCGAGGCAGGTACAGTCCGTGAACGGAGCGCCAGCTCCTTGCTAGCACTGCGACACTGTGTCCTAATGTTTAATTATTGACAATATAGATTATTTAAATGAAGTTAAAGTTTTATCTGTATAATATAATAAACATATTTTGTTGCATTTCATCTTAAAAATGATATCGTCATCATATGTAAATACACGCTTTATAAAGTGGCTTAGGTTGTGCAATATTATAACTGTATCGCAAGTTTGCAGTGAGGTAATTGTACTTATAAGTACAAACAGTCCTACAAGGTGCGCTTGATGGACTGATTGAGTGCATTTATAGTTCTTGGGATGAAACTGTTTCTGAACCGCGAGGTCCGTGCAGGAAAGGCTCTGAAGCATTTGCTTTATGCGAGCAGTTCAAATAGGCAGCATGGCCGAGGCAGCGTGTGTCTGATGCTGTATACCAGTAATTCTCTTTCTGATCAGCTGCACTAGAGCTGTGATTCCACACTCGGATACAGTGATACAAATACTCTTGAGTGGTGCAGTGAGAGTAATATGGAAAAAGATGTTCCACTGTGGCAACCCCTAACGGGAGCAGCTGTAAGTAGAAGAAGAAGAAGAAGAAGAAGAAGGTGCAGTGAGAGTAACAACGTTAAAGCAGCTATGGTGTTTGGAATAATTTGGCCATTCCGTGGACCATTATATTGTTACAGGTTAATTACAATCAGATGCCTTAAACTAATAAACAATATGCGGTTAATTTCAGTGTATTTATAAAGCCGCGTCAGGGATGTGCATCTAAAAAAGAAAGGGAAACCACATGGAACAAAAGCACTGCTTTGATGCTGGGTGCCGCCAGCAAAACCGAGCAGAGAACTGAGTACGCCAGGGTTTTAGCTAGCATGAAAATGTGTGTGGTTTTACGCCAAGTTTAGGTTTTATACATCGTGATTTGAGCGTGGAAATGGGAGTACGCAACATTTTTGTGCGTATGCACTGTTTATACATGAGGTCCCTGGTGCTTCCTTTCTTACTATATGATTGCAAGACCTATATGATTGCAAGACATTGACGCTATCCAGTGACGAAGACTGGACTCCTTCAGTACTATCTCTCTTTGGAGAATCCTTGGGTACTTCTGGTTTGACTTTGTATTGAATAAGAGGTTGCTCATGGAGTCCCGAATGAGGCACATTACCTGTATTGCCAGTTACGGCAGTACGGTCATGTGGCGCGATTCCCCGAGGGTGATCCGGCTCACAGGATCCTCGTTGAGGACCCGAGTAGCTGGACCAGGCCAAGGGGATACCCACAAAACACCTGACTGCGGCAGATAAGGGTCATTTCCGGAGGGTGGAACTAGACCGCATGTCTGCCTGGGGGTTTGCCAAGTAGGATCCTGAGCTGTTTTGTTGTGTGGTATGTGCGGTTACGCGCTGTACCAGTACATGCTCCCCAACAAGACTTGACGTGACCTGACATGTAGGTGACAGTGTCAAAGTCTCATGTATCCTGTCTTCCATCAGTGGAAAAGTCTGGTAGTTTTACAGTAAAGTTTGAAAAATATTTTCATTGCATACTGTATATCAAAATTTCAAGTAAATTCATTCATAATAAAATTCAAGCGTTTTGAGTTGAAATTGTTCAGTATTACTCAGCAATTTATATAGCAAATGTGAAACCACTTTTTCATTAATCAATTTGTATTTACTATATCTGTAACCTAATGCTATTGTGTTTATTATTAAAGAAATGTGCAATGCCATTGCTATTAACATTAACCGATATTGTGCATTAGTTAGTCCAGATTTATATTAGGTTGACTATATTTCTGATTAAAATGTGACATTATTAATATTGTTAACATTTTCATCCTTTCAATTTAGAATAGTATCTCAGTGTTTATTGAAGAGCTTTATGGTGTTTGCATTCACACTGTTAACATTTTGATTATTCAATGATTCAAAATGTTTTCTTTGCAGATGGTGGGACGACTACATGTGGAACTGTTCAGGGTGAGTGAAAATATGCAAGAAAGGTTGGCTGGAGGAGAAACTCCTGAAAATACTGATGAGAATGTAACTCCACAAAAAACATTAGTATGTGTGGTGAGTATTCTGGTTTACAAATGATTACATTCAGAAATTTAAATTATTATAAACTACTATTAACTTGACATTGTCTAAATGCCCCAGCTCCAAAAACCTTTTCGATGAAAACTGTTTTATTTCTTGTCACGTTCCATGTTTGGATCAAATCAGATGTGTAATCCTTTATATGGAAAAATCATCTTTCATAAAATGTAAACAGAGAGAATAGTCAGTGCCTAAAAGTAATTTAATTGATCTGTTTAATTCATTTGATAAATTATAAATTGTATTACAGGCAATTTTTTTACATTTGTGAGACTGTCAGTTAAACAGGATAATATACTGGATGCTGACAGATATTTGTATCCTATAGTGCTTAACATTTCCTTTGACTATTTAAAAAGTATTTATGGTGCTTTAAAGTGGGAGTTATTTCATTGAACTATTCACCATAGCATAGTATATATATTTTTTACTTAAAATAATAATTAGACACTTTAAAATAAAGAGATAAAAGCTAGACCAATTAGAACTTGCCATTTACCACTGCAGTTTTTTTAGCTTGTCAGTTTTATTCAATAAACTTCTCCAGAATAAGATAAATTTAAATTTGGATGGTCCTCAAAGTACTACTATCTACCACACTACTTTTTCCATATGTCTGTGGTTTTCTTGCTAGAATTTTTTTTTTTCTTACAATGTTGTTTCTTGTTGTCTTTTACCCCAAATGAGGCCTCTCAAGCGTAGTATAACTGCCTGGATTTGTAATCCACATTTCAGGATGTATAACTTAACATGTAATCCAGTTAGACTCTTTAAGCACTTCTGAACACTGTCTAGATGTAAATAGTCTTTCAGTCCTTCTTCTAAACTGATTTCCCATTATGTGTTTAAGTCTAACCATTTTATTGTTTACATACAGTATAATACCTTACATTTACTTTCACTAAATTTTATTCACAGATTTGTTCCAGCCTGAATTCTGTAATGATTTTGCAGATCCGAGATTATCTGCTGTTCCACCTAGTATCATCTGCAAACTGTATCAGTTTATTTTTTATTGTCCTATAAAGATCATTTATACATATTAAAAAGATCAACAGTCTTAGCACAAAATCCTTAGGGATTCCAGTTTTACCATCATCAATAAGAAAGAATGAATTAAAAGGATAGGTATTAGGGTTAAAATTAGGGCCCTAATATTATACAACTGTTTCTTCTTTGTTATTTCCTTTTTATCTAGTTACCTCATAGCCATATTTAATTTCTTAACGCTTCTAAATTTTTATGTAAAATGCTTTGAAACCTACTTCACTACTTGTTCAATTTTCACACCTAAACATTTGTCCCAGTTTATCTTTACTTTAGTTTTCTTTATATGCTCACTTTTCTGTATTTACCCTACTAAGATGAAACTTCACAATTTTAGTTACTGAACAGGCACTCTTATAAAATACTATGATATTATGATAGCTGTATTTTAATAACTTATTTGCCACTTCCCCATGAATTTGATGTTTTAAGAAACTTAGTTTAAAAAGTTATTGCATTGTGTGCTCTACTATATCTAAGGGTAGTACAGTAAAATTTACATAACTAATGCCCCTGATTACATCTATACTAATAGTATTTTCTACATGAGGAGGTCTATAACACACTCCCTGTATCAACCCTCTATCCTTATTACTTTCTAGTCAGTTCTAAATGTCTTCACTATAGTGTGAGTCGCCATCAATTTGAAGCAAATACATCCATCCATCCATCCATTTTCCAACCCACTGAATCCGAACACAGGGTCACGGGGGTCTGCTGGAGCCAATCCCAGCCAACACAGGGCATAAGGCAGGAACCAATCCCGGGCAGGGTGCCAACCCACCGCAGGACTCACACAAACACCAAGCACACACTAGGGCCAATTTAGAATCGCCAATCCACCTAGCCTGCATGTCTTTGGACTGTGGGAGGAAACCGGAGCGCCCGGAGGAAACCCACGCAGACACGGGGAGAACATGCAAACTCCACGCAGGGAGGACCCGAAGCAAATACATATTCAATTTATTTTTATAATGATAGAGTAACAATAACATATTTTACGTTTTTTTTTTTTTTACATGTTTTTACATTTTTCTTAAATCCAAAGTGGCACAATGCATGGCAACTAATAGGGTAGAAAAGTATAAAATTTCATAAGTGTTAAACAAAATTAAAGCAGTATATACTAAAAAGCAACTAATGAGATAAATAAATCTCAACTGACCCAGATAATGAAATTGATGTGGTCTCTTTTATTAATAAACTGATAAACAGTGTTACAGTACTGATAAACAGTGTTTACCCCCTTGGAAATGTTAACATTTTGTTATTATGCAACATTGAAACACAGTGGATTTAACCATTTTATATTGCTTAATCTCAAAAAAAAAATTTAAATTCATTATGATTCAATGTTGTATAACAGTGATACTCAATAGGCAAACTCTGGTCCAGATCTATATCCAAATATAATTTAATCTTGACCATGAACAAAACAATAGTTTAATTATTGTACTTGTTTGTTTTCAGCACACAGTTAAAAAACACTATTTAAACTGTCTTCAAAGCACTTGTTACTAATTTTCTTCTATCTGGTTCAGTCACAGAAGCTGTAGTGATCTGTGTGTGAACTTGATGACTGTTGCGCCAGACCTCAGCTTGTCACTTTAGACAGCGTTAGCAAGCTCTGCCTTAAACATCCAACTTAGCAAAGGATATTCTTAGCAAACTGACAATAACTGAAACTCATAGAAAAAAAAATGACATGTTCAAAAATGTTCAGCACAAAGAAAGGAAGGCTAACAGTGAAAACCATGGTTTTAAAGACAAGTGGACTGAAAAGTATGCCTTCATTCTTCCAAAAAAAATTTGAAACATTGTGTGGGTCTTGGGTAAGCATAAGAAACTCTTGTCTACAGTATTGCTGAAATAGTGAAGGAATGCTCGAGTGAAGTGATACAAGTTATGCTTGATGGAAAACGAAAAGATAAATGAAGATGAACTGAAATAACTGCTGAAGATTTACTTAAGCAAATGAATTATGCTAGTAAAAAAGGAAATCAACGAACATCACAGATAATGTGCAACAAGTTATGCTTGACGGAAAACGAAAAGATAAATGAAGATGAACTGAAATAACTGCTGAAGATTTACTTAAGCAAATGAATTATGCTAGTAAAAAAGGAAATCAACGAACATCACAGATAATGTGCAATTTATTGTCTTTGTTACATTTTATGATAAAAAAACAGGCAGAGTTTTGTGAGGATATCTTACGTCTGAAAACTTTTCATGGCCACACAAGAGGGGAAGAACTTTATGAAGTAATAATTCAGATACCGAGAGAGAGAGATTTACTTTGAAGCTTGTGGTGTCAATAGCTACTGGAAGAGCACCATCCATTACAAGAAAAGAGAAGAGCTTGGTGAAATGCTTGAAAGATCATCACCCAGACCTGATATCCTGTCAGTGCATAATCCACCAGATAGTTTTGTATGCCAGTCTAGGAGAACCATACTCAGAAGTTAAGACAACAGTTATGAAAGTTGTCAATTATTTGAAAGCATAGCATTCTTTATTTTGCGTATTCCTGGCAGAAGTTAGTGTAACATTTGGTGATTTACTTGTTCACATTAATTTTACGTGGTTCAGCAAGTGCAGGGTATCGGAAATTTTTTTTGGTCACGCAAAAAGAACCGCTAACTTTGTCTGTCTGAACAATACAATGCAAGAGCTGAACAAATTGTGGATTTCATGCAACACGAAAAGATAATGGAAGTTGTTGCTTTTTTGTCTGATATAACATCCCACCTCAATGTCCTCAAGCTCCAGACTATAAACACCACAATATGTTACCTCATGTCAGCAGTACATTCTATATACTGTATCATGTCAGCAGTACATTCTATATACTGTATCATATTTAAATACTGGTAAGGTCAGGTTGGTGAACTGCACCCACCACACGACGAAACAGCTCAGGATCCTGGTTGGCAAATCCCCAGGCAGACGCACGGTCCAGTCCTACCTTCTGGAAATGACCATCTATATGCTGCAGCCAGGTGTTACGTGGGTGTCCCCTTGGCCTGGTCCAGCTGCCTGGATCCTCTACAGTGAGGATCCTGTCAGCCGGATCACCCTTAGGGAATTGCGTCACATGACCGTACTGCCGTAACTGACGCTCCCTCACAGTGCAGGTCATGTGCCTCATTCGGGACTCCATGAGTAACCGCTTGTTTGACACAACAGTCAAACCAGCAGTACCAAAGAATTCTCAGAAGAGAGACAGTACCAAAGGAGTCCAGTCTTCATCTCAGGTCACTGGATAGCACCCATGTCTCGCAACCATATCACAAAACAGGAAACACCAGGACTCTAAAGACTTGGACTTTCATCCTTTTGCATAGATATCGGGAGCACCACACACCCCTTTCCATTGACCACATTACCTCCTATGCTCTTCCAGTCTGTCTACTGACTACCTAATCTGTCTCAATTAGCTTTTCTTTGCTTTAGTCAGGGTTATTGAGTTATTAATGTGCTCTCTGGTTTGCAAGTAATAATAAGTTCAGATAAGTAACCCGGACCTTGGCCATTTAAGGCTTTATATGTTAAAAGGAGGATTTTAAAATCTGCCCTAAATGACCGGGAACTGGAGTTATGTATTCGTATTTTCTTGTTCTTGTAATAATTCTTGAAGCAGCATTTTGGATTAACTGGAAGCTGTATAAAGAACAATTTGAACATCCAGTGAATACTGCATTGCAGTAGTCAATCCTATTAGAAATAAATGCATGAATTAATTTCACAGAATCCCACATATTTAGAAAACACCTTCATTTCCCAACATTTTTAAGATGGAAAAAATATAATTTAGACAAATCTGTAATAATGTGTGCTTTAAATGACATACTAGAATCACAGATATCTCCTAGATTGTGGGCTGATTCAGTAAAATTAATTGTGATTCCAACTGAGTTAAATGATGACAAAATATTGTTGCGATCAGCATTATTCCTTCCAATAATGATCATCTCTGTTTTATCTGTGTTTAAAGACAAGTACTGTAATTCTCATCCATCCACTCCTTTAATTCATTAACACAACTAATTAAAGAAAACATCGGAGAAACATCATTTGGTCTAAAAGAAAGGTATAACTGGGTGTCATCAGTATATGAGTGAAAATTAACATTATGTTTTCTAATGATAGTTCCCAGTGGAAGCATGTAAAGTGAAAACAGTAAAGGTCCCAGTACTGAGTCTTGTGGGACACAATATCTCAGTTCTGTGTATAATGATGGAGTACGTGTAAGCACATTTCAGTACATACTGGAATCGATTTGATAAATAAAAACTAAACTGTAAGGTGTGACTGAAGCTGATTGGTGACTACTTTTTTCAAGTGTTTTAGAGAGAGAGGGTAAATTTGAAATGGGTCAATAATTATTGGGTGGGTCTAGGTCTGACTTTTTAAGTAATGGCTTGATGACTGACACTTTTAGTGCATCAGGTACTGTGCCATGCAATAATGAACTATTAATAATGTTAAGAATGGGTGCTGCAAGAACATCCATTGTGCTCTTTACTAGTTTTGTTGGCACTAGATCTAGGGAACTAGTAGATTTAAATTTAGAAATTAAAGTTAAGATCTCCTGTTTTGTCACAGGATTAAAATTTCTAATGTGTTGAATGTAAGGTGTGACAGGGTCTGCCAAGCTAGTATGTAGTTTGCACTGTGATGCTGAAATCTGGGATCTTATATTTTTAATTTTCTCATTAAAGAAGTTCATAAAGTTTGTACTGCTAAAGTTTATTGGTATTTTGCACTGTAGATCTGAATTCCCATTTGTTAAATTATCCACTGTTCTAAATAGTACCTGAGGATTTTTTGTAATTGTTATCTTTTATTTTAGAATAGTAGTCTGAGCAAGCTTTAACACTAGAATTATCAAAGCCTACGAAAAAACTTGTAAATCTGGCCCACCTTACATCCCTTCGCACCTCTCCGTCAGCGTCTTTTGTCCTGTAAATGTGCCGATAAAGATATACAGCAAGCAGCCTGCTATTCCATCCCCCCGCTGCCGCAGAACGTGCACAAAGTTCTCCCAGCTCATGCCTTAATTATCTGGGAATGAAATGCTGGAGTTTTAGAGTGGAAATAATAGATCATTATTTGGAACACATGCATTTCACGTGTGTTCCGTTTCTACAATAATCTGTGTAAACACATTGTTAAAACAGAAACGTTTTTCATGTTTTAGTAATAAATGACAAAATGTAGGCATAAACTACAGGTATATAATGTGTGAAGCCTGAAGTCCAAAGATCAAATAAACACTTTCACAAAAGGTTCAAGGACGATACAACAGCTTCCGTGGTGTAGCAGTAAGAATTGCTGACTTGTAATTAAGAGTCCCCAGTTCGATCCTGACTGCCTCTTATATTTACTGTTTACCATTTTCAGTAGTGAGCTGCTCTTATTGTTAATATTATACAATAAACACATTTGGTTTGCATCTGTAACAGCCTATAAAAGTTAGCATTTTTTTTTCACTTTTATTCACTCAGTCACGATCACAATACATACTACCGCCCCAGGGATCTAACGCTGTTACTTTTTATCTGAAACTGGGAATAACTGTAGATGTGAGTGGTGTTTTGAGGCAATGGAACTGAATATTCTCTGATCTGGATGAATAAAAGCTGACGCACAAAGGCTGGTGAATCTGCTTGATTTTTTTTTTATTCAGTTTTATTGAGTGTTCCTGTTCATGTTGAATTAGTATGCACCTTTTGGTCCATGATGTCAAAGCTGCACTGACAAAAAAAAACACAGAGACATAGGTATATGATATGATATTTGGAATTATTCATTTTATGACCTGTATAGTACATTTCGGAAAACATTGTGGCACGGATGCAACATTATTCATATTATTCATATTCATTCGCATAACATCTTGCGGTTGTAATCAGTGACCTCGTGTTACCCCCCAAGCCCCCCCCCCTCCCCCCCCCCCCCCCCCCCCCCAGATCTTGCCAGTCCCCACATGTTGCTGTATGTTGGTGTTTCTTTGGTACTCCAGGACATGCAGAAGAGAGGTCAGTTCAGCGCTATATGCAATCATCAAATTCAAATGTTAACACTTCACACACACACACAAGGACCGTCCTTCCTACACTTAAGACATGTGTACCTGTTGCAATATACACACTTCTCTCTATGCTGTGGTTTCTATTACACACCTGAAAGAAAGAGACAATATATGTGACATTTTGAAGAAATCATTTTATGACCTGAATAGAACCAATCAGAAAACATCATCGCAGTAATGCAATATTATTTGAAAACAAACAGCGTCAGATCGGGTGTGAATTTATGCTGGCGCTGTTAGTTAGAGTCAGAGCAGGAGGGGCCGGAGTGGGGATTAGGGTGTGGAGATCGTGATTGAGAGAATAAAACTGAAAAAAGCTAACTTTTACAAGTACCATAAATTTATACCCAGTGTCCCATATATTTGTGTCTTTCTTTTTTGCCCGGTGCTGCGTTGACGTCATGCAACAGAAGGCGTGAGCTTATTCAGTGCGAACACGCAGGTGGCCAGTTGTGGTGTGCTATAACAAGCTTGACCTGGCGGCGATCGACGCAAATATACTGGGCAAGGCATGTATGGGGTCCATTGAGAAAAGAAGAGTGTTCATGGCTCACCTTGCAGAGGAACTTCGTCATCGCATCTTACTAGAAAAGGCGATGGAAAAAGAAAAGGAGGATGCAACATCGACAAGCTTCTGTTCCAAGACAGCCGCTTTCCACAGGAAAGTAAACTGAGTCAGTGTCAGGTGCCCTTTCAATGTAATAGGAATAAAAGCATAGAGAGAAGTGTGAACATTGCAACAGGTACACATGTCGTAAATGTAGGAAGGACGGTCCTTGTGTGTGTGTGAACTGTTAACATTTGAATTTGATGATTGCATATAGTGCTGAACTAACCTCTCTGCACTATTCTTTCCTCTGCATGTCCTGGAGTACAAAAGAAACACCACCATACAGCAACATGTGGGGACTGGCTAGATCGGGGAGAACAAAAAAAAAACATGCGGTCACTGATTACAACCGCAGGATGTTATGCGAATGAATATGAATAATTTGAATAATGTTGCATCCGTGCCACAATATTTTCCAAAATGTACTATACTGGTCATAAAATGAATAATTCCAAATATCATATATACCTATGTCTCTGTTTTTTTTTTTTTGTCGTCAGTGTGGCTTTGACATTATGGACCCCAAGGGGCATACTAATTCAGCGTGAGCAGAAACACTCAATAAAACTAAATAAAAAAAAAAATCAAGTGACGGTAAGATACGAAAAAGGCAGATTCACCTGCATTTGTGTGTCAGCTTTTATCCATTCAGATCAGAGAATGTCCAGTTCCATTGCCTCAAAACACCACTCACATCTACAGTTATTCCCAGTTTCAGATAAAAAGTAACAGCGTCAGCTCCCTGGGTGAGGGGTTGTGGTGGTAATATGTATCGTGATTGTGACTGAGAGAATAAAAGTGGAAAAAAAAAACCGCTAACTTTTACAAGTGCTATAAATTTACACTGGCTGTTACAGACACAAATCAAATGCATATTTTTATTGTATAATATTAAGTATAAGAGCAGCTCCCTACTCAAAACGGTAAATTTGCCAGGAAGCTGGTTTCGAACTCATGACCTCCGGATTATAAGTCAGCAGATCTTACCGCTACACCGCGGAAGCTGGCATATTGTACCAGCACCTTTTGTGAAACTGTTTATTTGATATTTAGCCATCAGCCTTCACACATTATACAGTTCATGTCTACATTTTTTTATTTATTACTGAAACATGAAAAACGTTTCTGTTTTAACGATGTGTTTACACAGATTGTTGTAGACACAAAACACACATCAAATTATTTCCCCTTACAATTCTGGGTAGCTCACTCCCAGATAATCAATCAAGGCAGGAACTGGGAGAACTTCTTGCCTGTTCTAAGACATTGGGGGGATGGTGTAGCTTGCTACTTGGGCTTCTCGTCACATTTAGAAGACAAAAGACGCTGACAGAGAGGTGCGAAGGGGTTTAAGGTGGGCCAGATTTACAAGTTTTTTCATTTGCTCTGGTAATTCTAGTGTTAAGGTGGAGAAGGACTAACAAACTGTAATTGCTTTTACTTCACTATTGGCATATAGACTTATCTTGCTCAACTGGAATTATCCTAACCCACCTCTTTTAAATCAGAATATAACGAATGTTATATATTAGTTGATATTGGAAAAAATAAAATTCTCAGAGGATCTGTGCAAAACTTTTTTAAAACCAGGTAGTATCTAATCAATAGCATTTTAGAATAAGCATTTAAATTGAGGAAGTGGATTCTCTTCCCTTATTTATTTTATTATATTTATTTATTTAATTATTTATTTTTCCTACTATTAAAGATTTACTCTGTTTGCCTCGCTGTCTTTCTCATTGGTGGGGTTTGATTTGATTTGAACATAGTTTTGTAAAATTTGACTCACTTGTATAGAATATTATTTGCCTTTAATAAATTCAATAAAATGTTAAAAAAAAAAAACAGCTACGCTGTTTATTACCTATGTATGTTACCAGTATGTACAAGTAAAATAGAATATGGCTTTTGCAGTTGACAGCGGTTTGAGTAAAAATAACGTCACAGCTATTCTTATTAGTAAAGAAAAACATGCCTCCTATAAAAATATGCATACTTTTTACAAAACTATCACTTTTAACTGTCCAATGCATACATCAGCCCATTCTTAACAGACATAATAATACAATTCTAACAATGTTAGGTGTTATAAATACACAACAGCAAAAGAACATTACAACAAGGGTTTTTAAGTCAGTTCATGTATCCTTTGTATGAGTATTATAATTTATGAGTATTTTTAATCCCCATTACAAGGTCATACTTATGAGTGTCCTAATTATTCATAAATACTAATGCTTTTAAACCAAGTGTGGGTCTGTTAACAGTAGATAAAAAAGATACAGCCCACTATCTACTAGTAGGTTTTTTCTGTTAAAGCTCAGTAGAAGGCCAGGCACAATTGTTTCATCATGCACTACTTATTCAAAATTGTAGCATAGCAGGCACTTTATCTGTGGATTTGGAAAATGCAAGCATCTTGATCTTGTGAGTCTTTTGGATGTTTAATGTCAGGACTTGCATGAAAGTTCTATTCACAACAGTCGCCTTTTAACGGAGATGCAAACAGAGCATATGCTGACCTCAGTAAAGTACTGCAAATAATCTTTGATGTAAACACATTACTTCCAATACCCTTTCATTGTCATAAACATGTCTCAGAAACAGGGAAGATATGTTTTCTGAAATCAAAACTTTTACCACCCCTAAGAGTATACATTTAGTATTTTTTTTTTTTTTGTCTTCTGGTCTGTATTCGAACTTGTACCCTTTGGGAACCCATATTAAAATGCAAGCACAGGCACTGTGTTTTTATAATTTATAAAAAATGTTTCACTTTAGAACAGAATTCCTTAATTAATATACACTGTTATTGTGAAAAGATATGTTAGACTTGATAAATACTGAACTTCTCTTCTGAGTAGCCTATTTGTTACAATTTTCTGGAAAGTTCTGAAAAATTTTGAAAGGTCATAAAACTGTTAACCATGTATATAGTACATACTGTGTATAAGCAAGTTAAAAGAATTTCTTTGCTTGGTTTTTGGAGTGTTTTGTTTTTTTTTTTAGGGTAAAGTGTAAACATTAGTGTTACTCAAAGTTAATAGTGAAAGTTTAAGCCTTTTAAAGCTTTCCTATTTTTGTAATATGAGATAACATGTAGGTAAACCTAAACTTGCAACAGAAATTGTTGTACCTGGGATTTAATTTAATAAAAAATACTGAGTTGTGACAGCTTTTTAAATGGGGCAGGCAAATTTTAACCTTTCAATACTTATATGCAAAGGGGAAATATCTTCCTCTGGTTGTTTTTTAGTGTGATATTTTATTAAACATCTAATTAAACAGTCATCAGTTGCATAGATAGTATCAGACATTATAGATTGTCATTTTTTAGTTATTTATTGGTTTAATTAGAAGCAAATAACATTCCATACAATCAAATCAAACTAAACAAACAAACCAAAAGACATTATAGATTTTCAGTTTTATTTTATTGTTTTATTGCATAGCAAACTATCAAATCTGTTACTTTCTGTTGTGCTAAAACTTGCAAATGATTTTATGCTTGCCAACATCTGATGACTGTCTTTGGTTCTTTTCAATGCCAGATACGAATACTTCAAGCCACAGGTCTTCCACATTTCTTATCTAAGTTTGTATTCTGCAAGTACTGCTTTTGGGGCCAGTTGGATCCAACATCTGTTGCCCCTGAGGTAGACACTTTAAATTCTTCCCCAGCTGTTAAGGACCTCCAAAGTATGGTGGTCTTTGATCATTCAAAGGTACAGTATGATTTTAACTAAATATTTTTAATACATTTTTTTTTTGTATTTAGGTTGTAGTTTCATTAGGTAAAATATAACTGCCTTCAGGGCTATTGTAAAGCATTATTACTTACTTTATTTTTATGTAACCCAGTAAACAATGTTATAGATCAGATTCAGTATTATAAAGTATGAGTATGCAATATATAACTACTCAATCATATGTAACAAGGTAAATAAATAATTATAATATCACTGATTTAAAATGTAAACAGAAAGTGTGATTGCGTAGGTTTTAGCCAGTGACCATTTGACAATGTGAAAGAAACAAAAACAAAAGAAACTGTACTTCACACATTTCTTTGAGCAAATATAGCTCTGGGAAATCTGTGGTCTTTTATACCATTGACATTTGACCATACTTTCCACTCTAGGCATTCTGTACTTTTGTGCGCAATATGTCCTTAATTTACATATGGTATTACTGTAGTAAAATGAGATTGTATTGTGTGAGTTGCTGTGTCAGTAACCAGTGATATTCTATTCAATGAGCAGGAACAGTAACTTGGTCAAAATAGCAATTGCAACAAGTGCTGTCATAGGATACCATGAAGACATGTTCTGTAGAAGAATTGGGAACAGTAAATTGCAAAGCTTTTGTTTTTGTTATAAATAAGTGAACAGCATAGCTGTCAATAGTTTAATCAGT
This sequence comes from Erpetoichthys calabaricus, assembly GCF_900747795.2. NCBI lineage: Eukaryota > Metazoa > Chordata > Cladistia > Polypteriformes > Polypteridae > Erpetoichthys > Erpetoichthys calabaricus. The sequence goes on from NC_041396.2 coordinate 123,984,716, forward strand.
GACACTAATAAGAGTATACTAAACTAAAGTACTGAGTTTTCTGCCTGAATTTAAAGGAAGAGTGTAATGGTTTCTGTACGTTTTTTAACATTGGGCTAATCATTTCTGACTTGGGGGCCGTGTAGTTAAAGCTTCCGCCATTTGATATAGTTATGCTGTATGTATGTATTCTAGGGATTTTAGAGGACATGCATTTTTATTTTTAGATTCAGATCTTTGTCAAAGCTCATATGAAGCTCTAGGTGGGAGGTCCCCCTTGATGTCTTTAGCACAGCTCATGATTTACGAGAACAATGCCCCTTAATGTCCATTACTCAGTGGAGGATTCCAGAGTCCCTTAACTTTAATAAATGGCACCCTAGGCGGTCGCCTAATTGATTGACTGGCTCTGTATAGAGTAATACATGATTTTAAGTAAATGTTGCCAGTTGTGTTTAAAACTTAATATGGGTGGTGTAAGCCAAAGTAGAGACTGAGAAGTTTTAAGTTTTATTTGCTAGTAATGATCCTAGAGGCAGCATTAAGTGTAGACTGGACAGATCAATTTGAAGATCTTCAGCCTATTTAAAATAAATTCATGAATCATATTTTTTGTTTACCAGATTATTTTATTTGAAGAAAGTGGGACTTGGATAGTACAGTAACTGGGTGATAAATTATAGGTCAGTGCAGATGAAACGATTCATTTTCAGGGTTTTGCATTAAAAGTGACAATATATTGTTCTTGTCTACAGCATTTCCACCCACTGATAAAATCTTTTTTTTCTATGTTTAAAGACGAGTACCTGTTGTTCATCTAATTTTTTTCAAGTTGTTGGGGCAAAGTAGAGAAATATACCTGTAATACAGTAGATAGATAGGTATAGCTAAGTATCAATTGGCTTATGAAACTGTATGTTTCCAAATTATTTCTTCTAATTTTTTTTTAATTGTTTCCATGAATATTGTAAAAATTGTTTTCATAATAAATGACCTGACTGTATAATGCCATAACAATAGCCTCTCCCTAAATATCAACAAATCAAAGGAGATCATTGTTGACTTCAGAAAGAACAAAGGCTCACATCACGTTCCTGGGTGTCCACATCACTGACTTCCTATTATGGTCCATCAACACCACCTGCATAAGAACAAACACTCTTTATACTGAGGAGACTGAAGAGCTTTGGGGTGAGAACCAAAACACTAGTGAACTTTTAGCACTGCACTATTGAAAGTATCCTGAATGGTTGCATTACAGTATGGTTTCGTAACCTCACGTGCTGGGATTCTAAACACTTCCAAAGAATTGTCCTAACAGCTTCTAAAGTAATTGGGGTTGATCTTCCACAGCTTTATACCATATACTCAACCAAATGTTCGAGGAGAGCTGAACCCATCATCTCTAATGACAACCACCCAACTCTTCCCCTGAATTAACTTCTGCCTTCTTGAAATCACTACCAGTGCCTCACCTCTTACACTACCTGCTTCAGGGACAGCTTCTTCCCCCAGGCCGTAACATTACTGAAATCCCAGTAACCTGATCCTTTCTGCCCTACAATGTGCCCTGTACCCACGTGCCGATTTATATGTAACTGTACTGAACATTACATTTTTTCTCATTCTGGAGGCTGAAATGGCTTTGAATGGATGCTTCCAAATGACAAACTTGGAAATGATGTGCAGTCATATAGGGATCATACTGAGGCACTCAGTCACCACATCACAGACAATATTAACTTCTGTGTCGACACAGTAGTACCCACAAAGGCAGTATGTTGCTTTCCAAACAACAATCCCTGGATTACTAAGGAGCTAAAATGTTTCCTGAATGAGAAAAAGGAACATTCAAATCTGGTGACAGAGGTTCTGAAGGATGTACAGTATGTGCTAAAGAAAAAGCTGAGTGAAAGAAAGGAAGCTTACAAAGCTAAAATAGGAAACAAACTCACTCAGGATAACAAAGGATTTCTGGAATGGACTGGGTATAAATACGGGACACAAGCAATCCAGGGCCCAGGCGCTAGAAGGGGATGTTGTCAAATCAAATGCCCTGAATCATTTTTTTTTCTTTTCTAGATTTTACCTTCCACTGCCACCTTCTTCCAATGACTAGTCTCCCCACACCCTTCCTACTACATCAACAACTCCTTACCACATCAACTGGAATGGTCAGTGACAAGTCCATCTCTGACTATCAGTGTGGACTGTTAATAATTGAAGACCAAGTAAGGAGACAACTCAAGAATCTACACACAGTAAAAGCTGTGGCACCAGTCAGTCCTTGAGTTCTTAATGAAACACAATCTCCTCCATATGAACACAGGCTGACTGCTTACTACAGCATCTGTTCTGGACATGTGAAACTCAATCTTTTCCTTAATAATTACTTGGCATTAATCCAGAAGCCATTTTCATTTATCTAAACTTATTATTTTACAGTATTCTTGGTCATAGTTTTTCCTTTTGTTTTTACTTGTGCAGATTTACATGTATGTTGCCTGTTAATGCAAACGTTTTACTTTATTTGTCAAAGTATATCATGTACATGCAAAATATATATTTTACTAATGGCTCATTGATGTATGCTTATTTCTCAGACATTTTCCATTGCATCAACTGAAGACTTCATTGACTATCTCACAGAGGGAGCATTGGCAATTGAAGTGTACGGACACAAACAAACCAGTTTGTTAAATCAAAAGAGTCTTGCTCTATGGGATTTAGGCATCATCCAAGCCAAGACTCGGACTTTTAGAGATAGGTAACGTATGCTGCCAAATATATTAAAAACAAACACAATGAATATTATATGATTTGTGGTATATAAAACATACACTATGTCTGTTGTTTCTGTGTTTTCTTGCCTTTGTGTGCAGATTAGTTAAACACAAGAATGGTTTCTTGAGAAGTGTATAATTATGTAGTGAAAATTCTAAAACAAGCTATTTGAATCTTTCAAGTTGGGTGTCAGAGAGACAAAGTTGTAGAACGTAACAACAGTGGATGCCTACCATACAAATATGAGCTAGAAGTAGAAGCATTCGTGCTTATAGCATCCATTTATCAGATTTTAGGTTGTGCATATTAATAGTTTGGGCAAAGCAGGGAGTTTGCGTCTATTCAAGTTCATTAATTCAAAGTTTGAACCAGAATGACTAAATTATTATTAATGTGGTGTTCTGTTTACCAGTTTTTAAGAAAAAGCCATATATCAATGTATGTAGTGCTTTTGCTATATTTTAACTTCACATACTTTGTTTAAAGAACATTCAAAATGATTATTCTCCAGGTTAAATTCTCTGTCTTTGAAAAGCTAAAGGTAATCTATAATGAAGGCACTTTGAAAAATCCTAGTATGAAATCATATGCATCTCTTTCCGTCAAGCTGGTGCAAGAACCCAAAATCACAAAAATCAAAGCAGTTGATTCTTGGAATCACCCAGGTCAATCCATCTTAATTTTTAAGTGTTCTTTTTAGGGCTCTTGCAGTTCCAGAAATAACCACCTAGTGGGGATTACTTTATATTAAAGACACACATGATAAATGCACACACTTTACTGTAAAGACTCTTATCATTGTACTTGTTAAAAAGTTTATTTTTTCCCTGAAACTACAAAAGCTTATTTCCACCAGTATTTGTATTTAATTGCCCTATTTTACAATGATGATTGTGTTATTTCACTTATGTGTTAACTTTTACTAGGGATGTAGTGTTGCATCTTCCAGATCACATTCTGTCCCTGGATCCTCTTCTGCAGATATATACTATTAGTTTTAAGGCCAGTAAAGTCTAAATTGCATTAGAATCAAACAGTGTACACATCCTTCATGTTTACGGAATGCATCACATTTACAGTATGTACATATTTTTCTACAGGATAGAAGCAAAAATCTACAGTATGTGGATGTAATAAACATCAGAGCCCCATGAAATGCACATGTAACCTGGGTCAGGTTTCAAAAAAGGAATATATATATATAACTGCGAGTTTTGTGTAAATAAAGTTTATTGAAGTTGAGGATGTATACGTAGGTGTCCTCGGATTGGCCAGAAAAAAAAGACCGGGTTGCAATATAGTTTTTTTTTTTGGAGGAAGAAGGTACGAAAAAGTGAAGAGGGGAGTGTGAGAGAGGAAGAGAAGAAAAGAGAGTTCAGGCAAAACGCCTAAACGAATAGAGGAAAGAGAGTTTCAGGCAAAACGCCTAAACGAATAGAGAAAAGAGAGTTTCAGGCAAAACGCCTAAACGAATAGAGGAAAGCGAGTTTCAGGCAAAACACCTAGACGAAAGAAAGAAAGAGAGTCGCATTTGAGGCAGCACGCCGAAGTGAGACAGACAGAAAGAGAAAAGAGAGTCGCAGTTGAAGCACAACGCTGAAACAAGACGGAGAAAGAACTAGAAGGAGTCACGGTTGAGGCAGCAAGCTGAAACAAGACAGAAAGAACGAGAAAGTCGGAGTTGAGGCAGCACGCTGAAACAAGACGAATAGAACGAAAGAGAAAAGAGAGGCAGGTTGAGGCAAAACGCCGAAACAAGACAGAGAGAGAAAGAACGAGGGTGTTAAATGTAGCAAACGGCTACAACACAAAGAAGAGTTGGTTGATAAAGGGAAAGACGGCAGGCAGGACACAAGGCAGAAATGGTGATCAGTGAGTAAAGAGGGTGTTTGAGAGAGAGGGAGAAGGAGGAATATATAAAACCAAGGTCGGTGTGTTTTTTTGTTTATTTGTTTTAAAGTGGCTTGAGTAAATTCTCAAGTGAAGGGGCCAGTTTTTTGTGTTGTTTGTTTGGCCACTACGCACCCGAGCTACGTTTGGGGCCCCCAACGGATTGAGTAATATTCATTGACTGTGGAAATATGTCCGGGTGAGCTCACCAATAGTGTCGGGACCAATATATATATCGGGTTATAAATAAGTTACTGTTTGTGTTTTATGTATAGTGTATATATTGTAAATTATCAATTTAAAAAAAACTGTTTCACTTTCAATTTAGTAAAGAGAGTTTTGTTTATATATTTGAGTAACTGATTTGATTATTGATTATAAGGTTGAAGGTGGGTGATTGTGTACCTTCCCACCATAGAGGTGGCGACACCATTATAAAAGAGCTCAGGACTTTGCATACCGATAACGGAAGGGTGTTGCAAGGGGGTTACACACACAAAATACTTTGAAGTATTTAACAAAAGTAAATCTACCTCTGGGGACAAATAAAGTCTTTCTTTCTTTCTTTCTTTCTTTCTTTCTTTCTTTCTTTCTTTCTTTCTTTCTTTCTTTCTTTCTTTCTTTCTTTCTTTCTTTCTTTCTTTCTTTCTTTCTTTCTTTCTTTCTTTCTTTCTTTCTTTCTTTCCATACTACAGAGCAAAACTAATTGTGTGATGTTCTTGCTTATGAAATCACAAAGACAGTATTCATTTTTACAGATTTTTTTTTAGTACTCAGTCTTCCTTTAGACCAAAATTTGTCCATCTTATACTAGCTGCAGTAGTTCATACTTCTGAAAAATATTAAATATAGTTGACTGCCACTCCAACCAAACTGACAAGGAAAATGTCTGCACCATCCTTAGTGTAAGTTAACATTTGCATATCTTCTAAAAACTGAACCAACTGCCATATGCACACTAGGATATCATGGTTATAGTAACCAAAATATCACAGTTATCCGTATTATAGTGGTATTGTTTTTAGTGTGATGAAAATGTTCAAAAAGTACACAAACTGAAAAAAAAAATCTAAGTTTCATATCGATTTGCAACACTTTAATTTTTTTTTCTGCATAAACATTAAAATAATGGCATAGCCAATACCTTAAGTAAACATAAGACTTAAGATTTAATCCTCTTAGAAGTGCTGTCACTGCTTTCTGCCACATTTTTGCTAACACAAACGAACACACATTGCCTGCCTCCTGCATCTGTGAGACTTAATTTTATTGATGCTGGACAGTACTTAATGTGAGATTTTCAAAGCGCAGTAATCAACAATGGTTTTAATGATAATTAAAATTTGAAACAACAATGCTAACAGTAGGGAATGTTGCTATGGTTTACCATGAACCAGTAACCGTTTCACCCCTGTTTTCACACAATAGTTTGAGATCACTACAATATTATATTACAGAATATGAACCCTAAGATCAAGTATAATTTGTCTATTTCAGTGGTTTCCAGCCTGTGAGCAGCTGCACGATTTTCTGTGGCTCCCCACACCACTCTGTCATTCGTGTGCACGATTACAACCTGCCTGCTTCACTTGCAGTCACACATGGGCAGGTTGCAATGACACTTTTTAGTATGTGGGTAGCGCATTTGGAAAGTTTGGGAACTATTGTTTTGGTTAACCAATTCCCTTAATCGAGGATGAAGTGCAGGAGGCAATTATAGTGCCAGGTGCCAACATGGGGAGTACAGCTGCTGACAGAGGTAACACTGTGTAGTCCTTTACTAAAGGCAGTATTTCTCTGCTGATAAAGGGATCAGTGCCAATTAGTGTTGGGTTTTAATGCCAACATTATACCTTTTTCTGGTCCGTAAGGTATGGTGTAATAATCAAACAGTGTGGAATGTTTAAGCATGAGTTCCACATACTTGACATACCCTTGGTTCATTTTAGTTTAACTTATTTGTATTTGTGTTGTGCATTAATATTGCTTCACTTTTATTGTATTAGGAGGCATGGTAGCTCAGTGATAGCGCTGCTACCTCATAGTGAGCAGACCAGGGTTTATGTCCTGGGTCCTTGTTCTCCCTGTGTCTGCCTTTTTTTTTTCATCCTTTTGCTCTGGTTTCCTCCCATAGTCCAATGACCTGCAGGTCAGGTGGACTAGAGTGGGGTTCGGATGTGTGTATGTGTGTGCGTGTTCGCTCTGCAAAGGACTGTCATCCTGTCCAGGGTTTGTTCCTTCGTTGTGCCCTATGCTGGTTTGGATGGGCTACAACCCTCACTACAGCCCTGTTCAGGACTAAGTGGGTTTGAAAATGTATGTCTGTCTGTTATTGTATTAATGTTAAAATGTTTTTCTATTAAATAAGTAATAAATCATTTTGCATTTTTGCCTGTATTTCCATTAACAAACATTCTCATTGCAAGTTTCTTACAAGTGGGCTGCCCATGCTTGCCTTTTCTGGACTTGACACTCTGTGAAGGGTTGACATCTCTCCTTCATTCAGTTTTACACACATTCTCATTGTATTAGGTGAGACCCAACACACTTTGGAGAGCTTTTTGAAAACAAGTCATTTTCTGTCATCAGAAATCCAAAACAAATTAATTAAAAACATAGTTTTTCAATGTATCTTTGTTACTTTTAAGTAGCTTGCTTTTTAAACAGTGAATTCCCATTTCACACCTGATAGATCAAATTAAGCAAGCAGAACACACCAGAGATATTGTAATATGTGTGAAAAGTTATTTTTTACTTTACACAAATAGTCAAGAAATCACAGAGATGTAGAGGAATGAAGCACCAAGAATGGATATTCAGGGCACGTTTATTTAGTGTGTATGTCTACAGAATAAAACTCATTTGATCGAAAGCACAAGGAACTATTTCTTTCCTTGAATCCATCAATCAATAATTTCAACTAGTGTTTTATTATGGCTAGAGAGAGAGTTTGAGTGAACTTACATTAGCTGTAGAAAAGCAGAACCAATTCTGTTTACAATAGCAACTCTGGTGTGTTTTTGTGGGTGATCAGTAAGTGAACTGAAGTGCTGTGGGTGGCTTGATGGTCTAGCGAAGCAGTCAGCATTACAGGTAGTAGTTAGTTTTGTAATTCATGTTTAGTTTTTGGATTGAGAGTAATAAACAACATTACATCATTTTTGGTTGATCCATGGATTTTCATTGTTTCCCATTGTAATTTAGGTAAGATGGCGAGATGTATAGTTCAAACTTGAATGCTGTATCAAAAGTTTAATAAAGAATATTGAAGATTAAGTGCCTGGTTTTTAACTACTACTGACACCTTGTGGTGTTGTGGGTCCACAGCTCCCATCAGGAAGGCCACTTTTAAATAAATAATCACCATACTCGCGGCTTAGCGAGGGGGCGTGGTGGTTGTGTGGCTGAAGCGGTTTCCCGGGGTGATTCATGATGTGGGCGTTTCTCACCTAAGGGCACAGGTGAGAAACCGTCTGCATCCATGATTGTTTCCAGGGCTGCTGATTTGCCACAGCTGCCACGTCCTCTTCATAAATAGAAGCACAAGGCAGCTAAGTGAAAAAGGCAGAAAAAGAGCCGGAGGTTGCAGGAAGCAGTGGAGAGAGAGAGAGCGCAAGCTGGTGTGAGCAAGCGAAGGATCGCAGGGAGGCAGCTGGACAGTGGGCCCTAGCAGGGGTGTTTGGCTGACACTCGGTTGGGCAGAAGGAAGTGGTTGCTCCAGCTGAGCGAACAAGGAACTGGACTGACCGGGGATGAAGGACGGCTGGCCGTATGGGAGAAGCAGGGGAGACGCCAGGTAAACAGAAGACACCAGACTTTATTTTAAAAGACTGCTTCCAGCATTGTTTTAACCTCGTTTTAAAGGATTGTTTTTTTTTTTCTATGGTGTTTTTAACCTCCACTTCAGGACTTGTTTTATGGATTATTTATTTAATGACTTTTTGAGGCACTGCACTTTATTTATTTGGACACTTGTTTTGATTTGATTTTAATAAAATGCACTTTTGCACTATTACACCATCCCCTTGCTCTCATTTGTTATGCCTCACTGCCAAGCTCATCGGTAACATTACCGACGGTGAAGGGTTCAAGGGCTTCCGGATGGACGATGGGATCATGCAGCGAACCCGCATCGTCACACTCCTCATAAGGAAGCCTATTTTGAAGTATCTGTGTGATTTTTAACAACAGCCTAAATGGATTAGTATAATATAAACGTCAAGAAAGTTTTTTTTTTTCTTTTTTAATTTAAAAGTAGTAGTGAACCAATACTCAATTAAGATATATTACATTGGCATGACAGTTTGTTTTCTAAAAATTCACCATCCACAGTGAAATACCAAAACAGGCAAATCTTTCTTGCTGTGCTTGCGTGGCTTGTCAGCAAATAGCACTATTTCTTTACTTAGCAGCCCAAAAAAAATAGAAATGACAATAGAGAGCCCTGTCCAGATATATACAAAGAGAAGTTATTTCAAACTTTAACTACATTTGAAAAGTATTAAGAGTAGACCACAAATGTGAATTGGGATGGCTCTAATGGCAAATTTGGCAGTTCCAGAACACCAGAAAGAATGTACAGTAGACGGTCACTGAGAGATTTCCCACTTTGGACAGTGACAGTAGGAAGAATGTGGCAGATTGTATTAATGAGTGTCTTCATAAACCATGAATATATTTTGTAAGTAAATAATTAACAAAAAAACATATCAATCATATTCTGGTTGATTACTCATATTTTGGTTGATTTTTGCAGGAAAATCATTTCAGAGTAGCTCTTTCTGTCTGCAGCGATCACATAGAAATTCACTACATCCAAAAAAAATGGGTAAATTCACTTGTAAATCAGGCCAATCAAATCGGATTCTGAGGTGATGAGAAACGAACAGCAGGGTTCTTTACTGAGCCATCAGTGCAACAGACAGTAAAACTCTGACCCTAGAGTCACAATTGATGTGTAGATGTACGTTTTTTGACTAATTTACTTTAAATCCTGATACATTGCAGATAGACAACATGAGAGTAATAAACATGAGAGAGTGTAACAATGGGATCAAAGCAGGCTCTAATTATTAACTTTGTTACGCCACTCTTTTTATTTCTTTTGTACTAACCATATGTGCTAAAGTGTTCAAAATCTTTGAGAAGAGTACAGAAAAATATTTAATATTAAGGATATCTTTGTTATGCATACAGTTACACATTTTTCTTGTGGACACTCTTGGGTGTTTCTTATAGATTTTTGGGTGCTGATCACGAATGTCTCAACATTTACCCATCACGTACCGTTTCAGAGAAATCTTCAGTTTTGTCATGATTTTTTCTTATATTTGTATCCTAACATTTTCGTTCCTGTAAGTGACTTATCAACAACGGTTTGTGCTGCCTGGGCATGTCCAGGCATGGAATCAGGCCAGGTTGGAAGCTATTCTGTGGAAGTTGAGGGCATGTCTGGGCAGGTCTGAATGAGCTTGACGTTGTCTCAGCATGCTATAAAGGTGGCTTGCATACACCGATCCTGCTCATTTGGTTAACATAGATTGTCAGTGTGTACGTTTAGTTTCAGTATAGTAAAGTATAGTATCTGTAGCAATATAACGGTAAGTAAGCTTGATGCTATAAACGTTTTGGTGTCGGCCGATATGTCTCGTCAATGTCGTATCAGCCGCGATACATTCTGCTACATCTGTGGTGAATATACACTTGCGCCTCAGAGACGTTGGATGACTGTTGTTGTGAAAAAAAGCTTATCTGTATTTCGGCTGCAAAATTGGTGATCAAGACGAGGAATGGGCACCTCACACTTGCTGTGCGACATGTGCTGTCAGTCTGAGAGTCTTGGCTCAGAGGCACTCGAAAGACGATGCCGTTTGCTGTTCCGATGATATGGCAAGAACAGAAAGACCATGTGACGGACTATTACTTCTTTTTGACTAATGTGTCTGGTTTCTTTGCCAAAAACAAGAAGTCAATTATATATCCTAATCTGCCTTCAGCAATGAGACCCTTGCCACATGATGACAGTCTTCCAATTCTGAAACCACCAGAGGATTGGACCTTAGATGAACCAGATTAAGAAACTGCAATGCAGGGTACTGACAATGACATTGACCCGGATTTTGAACCACGCTTATCAGGCCATCCACATCTGATAACACAGTCTGAATTGAACGATTTGGTCAGAGATTTGGGTCTGTCAAAAGCAAAAGCCGAGCTGCTGGGTTTGAGACTGCAGGAATGGTGTTTGCTGTTACCAGGTACGAAAATTTCTGTGTTTCGAGGCCGACGTCGTGATATAACCAAATTTTTTGCACAAGTTGACAGTCTCTGTTTCTGTTGTGACATTGAAGGACTGTTCTCGGCCTTGGGTTGTGATCACAACTCGGAAGAGTGGCGTCTCTTCATTGATTCGTCAATGTTAAGCCTGAAAGCAGTTCTGCTACACAATGGCAACGTTTATCCTTCAGTACCTGTTGGCTATGCAGCACACATGAAAGTAACGTATGAGAATGTGGAACTGTTGCTGAAGCACGTCCAGTATAGCAGGTACAACTGGAATATCTGTGGAGAAAAGTTGTTGCTCTGTTACTAGGACTGCAGCTTGGCTATACAAAGTACTGTTGTTTCATCTATGAGTGGGACAGCCATGCCAAAGAGTTGCACTATTCTCGACAGAACTGGCCACTCTGTAAAAAGTTATTTCCAGGACAGAAAAATGTGGCACATAAATCGCTTGTCAACCCGGCAAAGATATTTTTGCCTCCTCTTTACATAAAACTGGGACTCATGAAGAATTTCGTGAAAGCACTGAACAAGGAAGGCGAAGGTTTTCGTTATTTAAGACAGATGTTCCCAAGAATAACTGATGCCAAGATCAAAGAGGGCATTTTTGTTGGCCCCCAGATCAGACATGTTATGAGTGACAAGCGGTTTGAAGATCTGTTAGTTGGGCCGGAAAAAATTGCCTGGAAAGCCTTCAAAGACGTTGTTGACAATTTTCTGGGCAATTACAGAGCCCCAAACTACTTTCAGCTGGTAGACAAAATTCTCAAAGCATACAAGACAATGAAGTGCAACATGTCACTCAAGATTCATTTCCTCCACTCACACTTGGATTTCTTTCCCGCAAATCTTGGTGCTGTTAGTGACGAACACGGTGAAAAGTTTCGCCAGGACATTACTACGATGGAGAAACGATACCAGGGCAACTGGAATCCGTCAGTGCTTGCTGACTATTGTTGGACACTGCAACGTGATGCACCAGACATTGAATACAAAAGAAAATCAGGAGCAAAACACTTAATTCTGTTGAATTTAATAGCTTATGCGAAACATAAATGTGACTAAATACGTTATTGTCAGTAAACATATAAATGTCTATTTCTCTTAGTCAATATAATATATATATATATATAATATCAATATGGCCAAATAATTTAAATGTGCTATATTATTAATTCTTATTGGTTTTCAATAAACAGTCGAGCTTTTAACATGTTGCCGCTCTTCAATGAATATCAGAATAATTTAAACAATAGTGTAACTAAGAATGCAGCGACATTAAATATGCTTTAAAATGCTCTTTCAGACAAAAAATAAGGTAACAAATGACATAATTTAAATGTAATTTATTTTTAATGGACATAATGCTTTACCTTTTTCTAATGAATATGTAGGTATAATTTAAATGAGATTTCAGCAACAGGTAGATATGCTTAAAAATTCTTGAATCCTTTCTCCAAGGTTTTGTTTTGTTATTGTACAGAAATTTTATGAACTGTGAATCCACAACACTTCGCTAAGATTCATCTTTATCCTAATATGGACCAGGCTAAGATATAATGCTTAGTTGCCTTGTTTGCCATGCATGACTTGCCCTAATATTCTTTGGTTGAACCAAAACCTGTTCAGATAAGCTTACCGTCTTGATTTAAGCTAGGCTTACCTCTAAGCAAACTTCTTGGAATAACCCCTAGTCTTTGTCTTAACTTAGCATTTATTTTCCTCTCATTAAATGACACTTCACACACATTCTTATCTCTGTTCATTCCAGCTTTCCTTAATGACCTTCCTTCATCAGCCACATCTCACTCTCATATAGCATAGTACCTGTCACACAGCTTTTGTAAACTTTTCTTTTCACTGGCAGAGTGTGTCCTTTAGAGGTCCTCAAAACTGGTGAAATCTCCCGGAATTTCTTTTTTTATCCTTCATGCTTCATACCATCTCTGTGCCCTCACATCTATCTACACTCTGTATGTCCCCTAAGTATTCTTTTTCTGTGACTGGCATTCCAGTGCATCACTCTTTCTTTTGTATTTTGGATTGGCCACACTTGTTTTGCAATGTTAAGGAATTCTCCCTATCGTACATAATCATCTTGCAAAGGAGTCTGAACCATTAATCTCCAGTGCTATCTGCTGCCTTCGACATTTCAGACACAAGCAATTGAATTCACAATTTAGAAGATATTGCCCTTTGCTTCCTCATTCTGCAGCTTAATTGCAAACTTTTGTTACTTACCTTCTTGCAACCGCTTATCTAGCATATTGCTTTTACTTATTCAAATATTACTTTGTTACTTTCTGCTTTTGTTTTTTGCCACTTCTTAGAGCATTTTCTCCTTTTTTCAATTACCATTTTAACATTCTGCTACCCCTGGAGGTGGGACTTGATGGCGAGCTCCTGGTGGCCGGGCACAGCCCGGAGAGGCAACGTGGGTCCCCCTTCCCATGGGCTCACCACCTATGGGAGGGGCCAAGGAGGTCGGGTGCAGTGTGAGTTGGGTGGTGGCTGAAGGCGGGGACCTTGGCGGTCCGATCCTCGGCTACAGAAGCTGTGCACTTGGCACTAGGACACCCTAGGCCTCAGTTCGATAATCGACATTGTGGTCATGTTGTCGGACTTGCGGCCACATGTCTTGGACACTTGGGTGAAGAGAGGGGCGGAGCTGTCAACTGATCACCACCTGGTGGTGAGTTGGCTTCGATGGTGGGGGAGGATGCCGGTAAGGCCTGGTAGGCCCAAACGTGTTGTGAGGGTCTGCTGGGAACGTCTGGCAGAGTCCCCTGTCAGAAGTAGCTTCAACTCCCACCTCCGGCAGAACTTCGACCACGTCCCGAGGGAGGTGGGGGACATTGAGTCCGAATGGGCCATGTTCCGTGCCTCTATTGTTGAGGCGGCTGACCGGAGCTTTGGCCGTAAGGTGGTCGGTGCCTGTCGTGGCGGCAATCCCCGAACCCGTTGGTGGACACCGGCGGTGAGGGATGCTGTCAAGCTGAAGAAGGAGTCCTACCGGTCCCTTTTGTCCTGTGGGACTCTGGAGGCAGCTAATAGGTACCAGCAGGCCAAGCGGAATGCAGCTTTGGTGGTTGCTGAGGCAAAAACTCGGGCATGGGAGGAGTTTGGAGTGGCCATGGAGAACGACTTTCGGACGGCTTCGAGGAGATTCTGGTCCACCGTCTCAGGAGGGGGAAGCAGTGCAGTGTCAACACTGTATATGGTGGGGATGGTGCGCTGCTGACCTCGACTCGGGACGTTGTGGGTCGGTGGGGGGAGTACTTCGAAGACCTCCTCAATCCCACTAACATGCCTTCCAATGAGGAAGCAGAGCCTGGGGACTCGGAGGTGGGCTCCCTCATCTCTGGGACTGAGGTCACCGAGGTGGTCAAAAAAACTCCTTTGTGGCAGGGACCCAGGGGTGGATGAGATACACCCAGAGTTTCTCAAGGCTCTGGATGTTGTAGGACTGTCTTGGTTGACACATCTCTGCAACATCGCATGGATATCGGGGACAGTGCCTCTGGATTGGCAGACCGGGGTGGTGGTCCCCTTCTTTTAGAAGGGGGACCGGAGGGTGTGTTCCAACTACAGAGGGGATCACACTCCTCAGCCTCCCTGGAAAAGTCTATTCGGGGGTTCTGGAGAGGAGGGTCGAGAAGAGTCGAATCTCGGATTCAGGAGGAACAGTGGGGTTTTCGTCCTGGTCGCGGAACAGTGGACCAGCTCTGCACCCTTAGCAGAATCCTGGAGGGTGCATGGGAGTTCGCCCAACCAGTCTACATGTGTTTTGTGGACTTGGAAAAGGCGTTCGACCGTGTCCCTCGGGGAATCCTGTGGGGGGGTAGTCCGAGAGTATGGGTTACCAGACCCCCTGATAAAGGCTGTTCGGTCCCTGTACAGCCGGTGTCAGAGCTTGGTCCGCATTGCCGGCAGTAAGTCGAACCCGTTTCCAGTGAGAGTTGGACTCCCAACTGCCCTTTGTCACCGATTCTGTTCATAACTTTTATGGATAGAATTTCTAGGCGCAGCCAGGATGTTGAGGGGTTCGGTTTGGTGGACTCAGGATTGGGTCACAGCTTTTTGCAGATGATGTTGTCCTGTTTGCTTCATCAGACCGTGATCTTCAGCTCTCTCTGGATCAGTTCGCAGCTGAGTGTGAAGCAGCTGGGATGGGAATCAGCACCTCCAAATCTGAGACCATGGTCCTCAGCCGGAAAAAGGGTGGAGTGCCCTCTCAGGGTTGGGAGCGAGATCCTGCCCCAAGTGGAGGAGTTCAAGTATCTTGGGGTCTTGCTCACGAGTGAGGGAAGAATGGAGCGTGAGATCGATAGGCGGATCGGTGCGACGTCTGCAGTGATGCAGGCTCTGCTTCGGTCTGTTGTGGTGAAAAAGGAGCTGAGGCGTAAGGCAAAGCTCTCAATTTACCAGTCGATCTTTGTTCCTACCCTCACCTATGGTCATGAGCTATGGGTAGTGACCGAAAGAACGAGATTGCGAATACAAGCGGCTGAAATGAGTTTCCTCCGCAGGGTGTCTGGGCTCTCCCTTAAAGATATGGTGAGAAGCTCAGTCATCCGGGAGGGGCTCAGAGTAGAGCCGCTGCTCCTCTGCATCGAGAGGAGTCAGATGAGGTGGCTCGGGCATCTGGTGAGGTGTTCCGGGCACGTCCAACCAGGAGGAGGCCCCGGGGAAGACCCAGGACACGCTGGAGGGACTATGTCTCCTGGCTGGCCTGGGAACGCCTCAGGATTCTCCCGGAAGAGCTAGAAGAAGTGGCCGGGGAGAGGGAAGTCTGGGTATCTCTGCTCAAGCTGCTGCCACCACGACCCGACCTCGGATAAGCGGAAGAGAATGAATGGATGGATGGACATTCTGCTACCATGGATTCTCTGTGCCTCAGTGGTCCATTTGTGTAACTGCAAAATTAGTCTGTTGTTTTTAACCAGACATTCTTCCTCAATTCACAGCTGCCATTCACCCATGATGCTTCTGAAACCTTATTCATTCTTGCTTCCTTTGTTTCAAAAATGTATTTCCTTCTCCTCCTCCCACTGTTTCAACATCAGTACACACCTCCCTCTTTCTTACTTTTACATTTCTCTGACTAAATGGTCTCCTACAATCAAGCAGTGTTGTGATACACAACCTTCTCCATGGATCATATTGACATATTTTCATCATGTCCCAGCTCTCCTTAACAACAAATAGTCTGTTGTGTTCACTAGATTTCCAAAAAACTTGTTTTCTTCCTTTTAAAACTTGGTATTGCACACAACTACTTCCATCATATCACCAAACTTCTAAATCCACTCAACATCAGCATTCCTATTTCCAAAGCTGAAGCCCTTGCAGACTGCCTCATTACCAAAAGCATTAGCTCCTGCATGCCAAACACCCCAAAAGTCCCACCCCATCCACCTGTCTCTAAACTCACTTTTCTCTTTTTCACTTCTGCCAACCTGTCAGGCATATGGAGACTACATTCATCAGTCATTTATTGACAATCATCTTGATGACAGTAACAGTATGTTAACTCACACTTATAATCTTTACCCCTTTGCGTGCCTGTTTTACTGATTCAAGTTCACCAACCTCCAGCATTTTCATCACTGCTCCCATTTAAGACAGCCTTTTACCCGTTTTCACTAGCACACCTGCTCTCTTTATGTTTAGAACTCCCACACTTCACCCAGTTTTCATGTCATGATCTTTTGCTTTTGCGAGTTATACTCGTGAATTACTCCTTACTTTTGTGATGATGTAGGTCCTACTCCATGCTCCCGCCTTTATTCTGGGAGCCTCTTGAACCCAACAACATCAGTAATGTAACCTGATGAGCTGTCCATTGAGGACAAATCACACTGGGAACAAGGGGATAGTGTAAACGTGAACAAGTGCTTTTATTAAAAACAGACCAAACAAAACCAAAACAGAGTCAAAAATGTTATGCTTCAAAATGTTTCAATAAATAATCCATAAAAACAATGTGATAAAAGTGGAGGTTAAAAATCAATAAATAATCCTTTAAAACAAGGTTAAAATCAATAGGCTGGAAGCTGTCCTTTTTTTTTTTTTTTTTTTTTTTTTTTTTTTTAAAAAGCCCGGTGTCATCTTTTAGCTGGCCGCTCCCCTGCTTCTCCCATCTGGGCCGTGCAACAGGGGAGTCGCCCTACCTGCAACTGCAGCTGACTCTCTCCCTGGTCCGGTAGCCTTCTGTCCCCTGGCTACGTTCAGCTCCCACCAGACCGAGACTCGGGTTCTCCATTGGCCAGGGTGCTCACGCTGGGGCTCAACTCTCACAAGCCTCCATGACTCCCAGCTGCCTGCATTACAATAAACCTGCTTTTTCTTGCTCGCTCGCTCGCTCGCTCACTCACTCACTCCCACACCGTTTTTTTTTTCTTCCCACCTTCCTCTTCTCTCCACAAACCTCTGTTCTTTTTTTTTTTCTCTCCCCTCCGCACTCGCACTTCTCCTATTTATAATGGGGACGTGGCACAGGTGTGGCAATAGCAGCTCCCAGGATCAATTATGGACACAGGCAATTCCGCATCTGTGCACTTCGAATCGTATACTCTCACACTCGCAATGCCCCCATGAATCGCTCCCGCCACACTATCACTCCCCCTTGTTAAGCCATAAGTGTGGCGATTTATTTATTTTAAATTGACCATTCTTTCAGAGCCGCAGACCTGCTGTATCACAACATATACTTCATCTGCTTTGCCACTAATGCATCAGCTAAAGGACCATCATAGATCAGAAGCTATTGTTTTTAAATATTATCTTGTTCATTCACTGTGTTCAGTATGAATGAGTATGATGCTGTCTATTGCCTTGCTTCTATTTCCCGTGACCTACTACAGGAATTGAATATAGTAATCTTGACATGTCTCTTTACTTTTCACCTTTCAATATCAAGGACCGCCAATTCAATTGATGTTAATCTACAAGCTGTTTTAACGTACAAGCTATTTAAATGTCATGCATTGTTATCAATGTTGTATAGTTGTGGATAATAAAACATTATTGGCAAAACATTTAGTAAGTCATTCCAGACTTCCTTTATTCAGAAACAAAAATGATTCAAGTTAAGGTTAACATTTTTAAACAATTCGTATTTATTTATTTATTCATTGTTTTATTTGAACAGGTGGAGTGAATTAACTCGCAAAGTGGAAATGTGGGTTCATATTTTGGAACAAGACGAGAATGGAGACTATGTGGCAGTAGAGGTGGTCTCTACTAAAGGTGTTTGTACTGGAGGGATCTTCCAACTCAAACAAGTTAGTCTTTGTAAATGTTTTAACCATTATGTTCATGTTTATGTGTACATAGTGTATACTGTAATGACATTCTTGCAATAGTACAATACAATCAAAAGCATACTTATACTGTATATGTCATTTACATTTTCAACTTTTTGTGCACTTATATGAAGTCATGTAAAAAAGAAAGTACAACCTCTTTCTACTCTAAGGCTTTACGTATCCGGACATCATAAAAAAATTATCTGGTTCTTAGCATGTCTTAAAATTAGGTAAATATATCCTGAGGTGAACAGTAACACATTATATAATTACACCATGTCATTATTTATTTAACAAAAACTGAGCCAAAATGCAGAAGCAGCTTGTGAAAAATTAGTTACACATTTACTGCTTCTTTAGGGATTAAGAAGGTAAATAGTACCCAGGTGCTGCTTATCAAATGCATTTGATTAACTGATCATCGGCAAGTGTGACCACCTCAGTAAAAGCAAATGTTCTGGCAGTTTACTGGCCTGGAGCTCTCAGGTGTGGGTTAACACAGTGCCAAAGAGGAAGTCCATCATTCTACAGTGAGAATGGTTATTCACAATTGGAAACCATTCAGTTTTCCCAGGAGTGGACGTCCCAACAAATTCACTCTAAGTTCAGACTGTGCAGTGCTCAGAGAGCCTGCAAAAAATCCAAGAGCTACAATCTCAAATGCGACAGGCCTCAGTTAGTATATTAACACTAGAATCCCTGTACCATACAAAGAAACTTGTAATCCCGGGCCACCTTAAATTCCTTTGCACCCCTGCAAGTAGTGTCTTTTATTTTGTAAATGTGTCGATCATCATAAGCAGCCTGCTGTACCATTCTCCCACCACCACCACGGTAGTCAACTCGGGCAAAAAGTTCTCCCAGCTCAAATCTGGTTTATCTTGGTGTGAGGTTCCTGGAGTTGTATAGGGCAAATAATATATTGTTATTTGGAATACATGCATTTCATGTGTGTTCTGTGTCTACAATGATCTATGTAAATGTAGAATGACAGGAAATGCAAGAAATGCTGAACATGTAACTAGAACAGAAACTTTTTTCATGGTATTATATATACTTCATGTCAAAATTTTGTCGTTAGTAATGTGTGAAGACTGAAGTCCAAATGTCAAATACAGTCATATGAAAAAGTTTGGGAACCCCTCTTAATTCTTTGGATTTTTGTTTATCATTGGCTGAGCTTTCAAAGTAGCAACTTGCAAAAAAGCAAACTAAAACTCTACTAGTAACAACAACAGTGGAAAACAAAGTCCAGCAATACTAACCCAAATTATTCTGTCTGGTTACTTTCCGGTGGACCTTCTTTCAATCTAACCGTGATTACCTTTTATCAGTCTCAACTCCAGGAGGTCTGGGTTGGAATCTCAGACCAGGCCACTGTCTTTGTCAAAATGTCAAATTTGCATAATTTCCTTGAATTTCCATGTACTTTTCACTGGGTATTTACCAAAGATGATCCATGACAACCATTACTCTGTGTACACAGGTCAACATCTATAATCTAGATACCCCAATTTTCCCCCATTCCTTGCAAAACTACTTGAGCTCTGTCAGGATTATGAATCAATTTTTTCAGTTCCAGCTACAAATTCTCAATTGGACTGAAATCTGGAATATGACACCCACTCCTGAAGTTTAACATTATTGTTATTAGGTTATTCCTGTGTGGGCTTTGGCTTTATGTGGGAATGCTGTCTTGCTTAAAGACAAATGTTCTCACAAGGCTCAGGTTTCTTGCAGACTGCATCAGGTTTTCTTCCACGATTACCCTGTATTTTGCTGCATTCTTTTTACCCTTTACCCTCAATAGCCTTCTAGGGCCTGCTGCAGAGATGCGTCCCCACGGCATAATATTCCCATCAACATGCTTCACAGCAGGGATGATGTGCAGTAATTGGCTTAGGCCAAACACGGCGTTTAGTGGAATGGCCAAAATGTTTTTTGTAGATGGCTGCTCTAGGCAGGTATTTACAGCTGTACCATACTATTTTCGTTTTTTTAATGGTTTATTTTACTGTATTTCAAGGGGTTTTCAGTGACCCACTATTATCTATCCTGACTTGTGCTTTTAACACTAGAATTACCAGAGCCTACAAAAAAACTTGTAGATCCGTCCCACTTTAAATCACTTCACACTTCTCCATCAGCGTCTTTTGTCCTGTAAATGTGTTGATAAGCAGCAAGCAGCCTACTATCACATCCCCCACCACCGTACAGTTTTCTCAGCTCAAATCTGTTTACCTGCGTGTCAGTTGCTTGGAGTTGTATAGAGTGAGAAGTCAAGCAAAATGACACATTTTATAAATACTATATCATTATTTGGTACACATGCATTTCATGTGTGTTCCGTGTCTACAACAATCTATGTAAACACATTGTTAAAACAGAAACGTTTTTCATGTTTTAGTAATAATTGACAAAATGTAGACATGAAGTTTATAATGTGTGAAGCCTGAAGTCCAAATATCAAAGAAACACTTTCACAACAGGTACAAATATAACGGAACAAGTGTGCTTTTATTCAAAAATATAACTGCAGAATAAGAGCCTGCGTTAGGGTGACACGCATTTACTACGACCGCTTCCGTGGAGCAATGGTATCAGCTGTTGACTGGTAATCAAAATTTCACGGGTTCAATCCCCGACGAGTCCATTTTGAGAAATGAGCTGCTAGTATTCTTACTATTTTAGAATAAAAACATACATTTGATTTCAGTCTGTAACAGCCGGTGTAAATATATACTTGTAAAGATTAGCTTTGTTTTTTTTTGTTTTTTTTTATTCAGTTTCATTCTCTCAGTCGCGTTCACGATTCCACCCGCCCCAAAATCTGACACTGCTATTTTCACATAAAGATACGCTGTAGCTCTGCAGTCTACTTGTGACTTTATGCTGTAGGAAGTAAGTAAATAAACCAAGGTAAATAAGTAAATAACATTCGATCTGGCTCTTATATACAAAGAACAGCGACGGCAGCTTCCACCTTCAGCTATAGACTCTTCAGTTCGCAAGCGACTCTCCAGGCTAATGTTTACATCTGGACGGTGTATGTGCCCTAAAAAGAAGTCGGACTGAATTCTCGTACCAATGCTTGCATACTGAAGTGTCTGCGTGCACTTTTCGTGGCATTACACGTGTATTTTTTGAGCATGGAAAGGCAATGGAAAAAGAAAAGATGATGCAGCATCAGCAAGCTTCAGTTCTAAGACCTCAGCTTCCCCCAGGGAAGAAAGTACAGTGCCAGGTGCTCGTTCAGTGTAATAGGAACCACAGCACAAAGAGGTGTGTACACTGTAACAAGTACACATGTCGTAAATGTAGGAAGGATGGTCTTTGGGTGTGTGGGAACTGTTAATATTTGAATGTGATGATTTTATATAGCATGGAACGGAAATCAGCAGTTCTTAGCATTGCACCATGCAAGCTGTCGTATCAACCGCCTACTGTAACTTGCTTTCTTTTTTCTTCGGTTATAGTCGAATAAAAGTGCACTTGTTTTGTTATACTTGTACATCAATATTTATATGCTACTTAAATAAAAACCAGATCGAATGTTATTTATTTGGATTTAGTTACTTACTTCCTACAGCGTAAAGTCACAAGTACACTGCAGAGCTTCCTGTGTTTGAGTGACACGGGCATGCTCAAAAAATACACATGTAATGCCACGAAAAGTGCACGCAGACACTTCAGTTCGCAAGCATTGGTACAAGAATGCAGTCAGACTTCTTTTTAGGGCACATACACCGTCCAGATGTAAACACTAGTTTGGAGAGTCGCTTGCGAACTGAAGAGTCTGTAGCTGCAGGTGGAAGCTGCCGTCGCTGTACTTTGTATATAAGAGCCAGATCGAATGTTATTTACTTATTTACCTTGATTTATTTACTTACTTCCTACAGCGTAAAGTCACAAGTAGACTGCACAGCTATAGCGCATCTTTATGTGAAACCAGCAGTGTCAGGTTGGGTGGGGGGGGGGGGGGGGGGGGGGGTTACGGTGGAATCGTGAACGCGACTGAGAGAATGAAACTGAATAAAAAAAAACAAACAAAGCTAATCTTTATCATATATTTACACCGGCTGTTACAGACTGAAATAAAATGTATGTTTTTATTCTAAAATAGTAAGAATACTAGCAGCTCACTTCTCAAAACAGACTCGTCAGGGATTGAACCCATGAAGTTTTGATTACCAGTCAACAGCTGATACCATTGCGCCACGGAAGTGGTCGTAGTAAATGTGTGTCACCCTAACGCGGGTTCTTTTTCTGCAGTTATATATTATGAATAAAAGCGCACTTGTTCTGTTATATTTGTACCTTTTGTGAAAGTGTTGCTTTGATATTTGGACTTCAGGCTTCACACATTATAAACTTCAGTCTACATTTTGTCAATTATTACTATGTAGCGCGTTCCTCTTACTTTGGATAAGGAGCCCGCCACACACAAAAAACTCCTATACTTAGGAAAAATAATTATATTAGGTATGGAACTCGACAGAACCTTAGCACCTATTTGATGTCCCCAAATGGAGTTGTTTTTATGAATTTATACAAAAAGGAAAATAATCACCCCAACAAGTATTTAAAAAACAAAAGAATATTTATAAGTCAAATAAATCCTAATTAATAGGTCCCCCTTTTACCCTTCTATAATATACAAAAAGAACTCAAGAAAGAAAGCAAGAAAACGAAGAAAAAGAAAAACCCAGGAAGAGAAACAGAAATATAACCTACTTATCAATACCCCCAATGAATTCACAGAACATAACCGACTAAATATACATATATACAAATATAAATTAGACACCCGCTCACACAATCCCCCCCGTGTTCCCCAGTCCCTTTTATATTATCTTTGATAGAGTCTTAATCCACCCGGCCTGGGAAGTCTGTGACAAATCCAGCAATCCAGTCAGTTAAACTTCGCTGACTCATACACTGTATTAATAGGTAAAAAGAAGCAATCTCATCGGCCTGGTGAACGATTCCTTGTTAAAAGCTGAAATCCGTCGCACCGGGTGTCTCGGCATTAGCGTCCTTTAATGGCCGCCGCCCGCAGCACAAATGTAAGGTAAAGCCGTGAACTCCAAGATCCTTTCTGATTAGCAAGAGCTCCTTTTAGTTGAGTCCAACCGGTATTACAATGGAGCCTAACGAGCTTTTACCATTAACTTCTTTACCAAGTCAATTTCCCAGGTCCTTCCTTAAATCGACTTTCTTCACGCTCCTCTCCTCTTCCTTTAAACTCTCTCGAACTCCCTCCTCTCCTCTTCAATACGCGCCTCCTTGCCTTTTAAAGAGAATTCTTCCTCTTACGTCACACCCCAGTTCATTTTGGCAAAGACCCCCAGGCATTGTTTGGACCCCTACTCCCCTTAAAGAGATACCCCACAGACATTAATTGCATTGGACATCCTCTCTAAAGGGCAAGCGGCAGAAACAGTTAAAAGCACACAAAAAAAAACAATATGTGACAACCGTTACATAATCCCCACCCTCCCCTCTGGAGAGGGACCAAAGTAGGGCTTTAGGTTCACTATATGCATAGTGTCACTTTTAGACTCTGTTCCCATACCAAACTGAACCCTGTAATTATTAGGTCCTAAAATTTTTAGTATTTTAGCTGGACCAATATATTTTGGCGCAAGCTTGGAAGCAAACTGATCTATCTTAGAAGATTGTGGGTGTGACCTAATCCAGACCAGATCCCCTACAGTGTAGTGGGCCTCTTTCCTACGTTTATTGTAAGACCTGGCTTGTCTGGCTTTGGCCTTTGCCACACGACTCTCCACTTGCTTCTTTAAGGTGGTTAGCTGGTGTATCGTACGATAAGACATTGAATTAGGATGTGGGGCTTTAATGAGACGCTCAAGGGGTCCCTTGATCTGCCTACCAACAGCCAACAGAGCAGGGGTCTCTCCGGTCACTTCGTGTACTGCAGTATTTAGAGAAAATCGAAGCTCCGGCAGCCAACGATCCCAGTCTTGATGGTGCTTCCCCACATAAGATGCAATCATGGTTTTAAGGGTTTTATTTACCTGTTCAGTCATGTTCGTTTGGGGATGATAAGCTGTTGTAAGCTTCTTCACCACTCCCCATTTGGCACAAAGATTTTCCATCATCTCACCCGTAAACTGTGGTCTTCTGTCAGATACCATATATTTTGGAACTCCCCAACGAGTGAAGATGTCTTCCCTTAAAATGGAGCAGATCTTCCCTGCCTTTGCATTGGGCAAGGCAAACAATTCCACCCATTTAGAATAGTAATCTACTATTACTAATAGTATAGTCTTTTTATTTTTGGACCTCGGGAACGGTCCCATCAAATCTACCCCTATCATTTCTCCTGGTTCATTTACCACGGTAGATTGACATAATCCTGCTGGTTTTCCTGGGGAAATCTTGTACTGTTGGCAGATGTGACAGCTTTTAACATGAAGCCAGACATCCTTACGGATGGTGGGCCACCAGGCTACCTCTAGGATTCTCAACAGGGTCTTGGTCTTCCCCAGGTGTCCCCCAAAAGGACTATCATGGAAGTACTGGAGGAAATCTGGAATTAGCTCTTGGGGAACCACTAGCTGATATTTGTGGCCTGCGTATTTTGACGGGATCACTCGATATAGCACCCCTTGGAGTTCCTCATACTTAATATTCCCAGGTCTACCCCCTGACCCTTCCCTGTACCCCTGACAAACAGAACAAGTTGTCTGAGCTCGAGCGATTAACTGTAAGTCCAGGGGCAGTTCAGATACAGAGGGTTTGACCACAGCCACAAGTGCCTCTTGGGAATCTTCATGGATCCGGGACAATGCATCTGGTACTATATTGTGATGTCCCTTCCGGTAGAAAACCTGAAACTTGAATTCTTGCAGTCAAAGAACCCATCTCGTAAGCCTAGAAGAAGTTTTTGAGCACTTAAAAGCCCAGGTCAAGGCATTATGATCAGTAATGATGTTGAACATAGTTCCCTCCAAATAGTGCCGCCACTTTTCCACAGCCCAACTTACAGCCAAACACTCCTTTTCACTGGCTGAATAGTTAAGCTCAGGTCCTCTTAATTTCCTTGAGGCATAAGCGATGACATGCTCCCCACTGCTGTCACACTGAGTAAGAACCGCACCCAGTCCCACATTACTTGCGTCCGTATTCACTTGAAACTGGAGTTGTGGATTCGGCTGTGCCAAGATGGGCGGCTCCTGCAAAGTGTTCTTCAGCCGTGTTACTGCCTCCTGGAATTCAGGTGACCATTGCCACGGGGTTCCCTTCTTGGTGAGTTGATGTAAAGGTGCTGCCATGTCTGCCATGTTTGGTATAAATTTATGGTACCAACCTACCATTCCCAAAAATCGTTGTAGGCTTTTTACGTTGGTAGGAGTTGGATAGTCCCGTATAGCGGTGGTTTTTTCGGGATCCACCTCCACTCCTTTTGCCGAAACCACATGGCCCAGGAAGATCAATTGGGATTGCATCAGATGGCATTTCTTTAAGTGCAAGGTCAGGTTGGCTTGATGGAGACGACAGAACACTGCTTCTAAATCCTGCAGATGTTGCTCTTTTGTTGGTGAAAACACAATGATGTCGTCTATATATACAAAACAAATTTTTCGGAGTAACCCCTTCAGAACTTGTTCCATTAACCTCTGGAATGTAGCCCCGGCATTGACCAACCCAAAGGGCATAACCCGAAATTGGTACAAGCCATCAGGAGTTATCACCGCCGTCTTCTGCACACTGTCTTCACCCATCCGTACCTGCCAATACCCGGAGCGTAGATCCAAGGTGGAAAATACTGTTGCCCCATGGAGCGATTCCAGAATGTCATGGACTAGGGGCATAGGATAAGCATCCACTCGGGTTTTAGTGTTTAGGGCTCGGTAGTCCACACAGAACCGATGTGATCCATCCCCTTTCCGAACCAACACCACTGGCGAAGCCCATGGAGAAGATGATGGCTCAATTATGCCAGCCTGCAGCATCTTAGCAAGCTCTTCCCTAATAATTTGAAGTTTTTGGGGAGAGGCTCTATAAACCCGATGTTTAATGGGCAACTCGTCAGTTGTATAAATATTATGGGAGACAATCTGAGTAGTCCCCAATTGGTCTGTCCATACTGATGGCCATCTGCCTAACAATGGACGTACCTCTTCCGGTTGGTTAATTATATGTGGGTCCATGGCCTTGTCCAGGACCTCTGCCACCGCTAAATAAAACTGGGAGATGGGTAGGCCAAGCTCTTCCGATCCTTTTCTTCCAAACTGGAACACCCCACCCCCAGGCAAGGTATACTCTCCTCGAGAAGGGCAAATGGTCATCTGTGCAGCCATAATGGAATCCAACCCTAGAAGTAAGGGCATGGCCAGATGGGCATCATCCAATATGAAAGTGTCAGTCTTCCATATCGTCTGCTGTAGTTGGTATTTGATCTGAACCTTTCCCAGAGCAACCCCTCTTCTGCCATGCGCCAGTATAAATTTGACCGAAGTGGACTCTGTCAGTTCATCCTCCGAGGTCATAATCTTTTGCCACATACTGAGGCGCATGAGTGTAAACGTGCTCCCTGTATCCACTATGGCTTCTCCCCATAAGCCTCTCAGCTGAACTGGAACCACCAGAAGGGAAGGTTGTCCAAACACAGTTGCTAGCCGACCTTCTATTGGTTCTTTCTTCTGGTATTTATTACCTGTGTTGGTTGGTTCACCCTGTTTTGTTTTCGACGGCACTAAACCCTCTTTTAGCCGCCCAGTCTTGTTCCACCATTGATCCCAGTTTGACGAGGTCATCCGCCGTTCTCACCATGCCCCTGAGTGTCCCAGCCAGTCTCGAGTTGCATGCTCCCAATAAGCGACGCAAGATTTCTTCGTCGGTTATGTCTGGTTTCCATTTAAGACATAAAGCCTGAAACTCGTACGCAAAGTCCCGAATGGCCTGCCCTGGTTGCCGCTCCATTTCCCATAATCTCCGTTCTAATTCTTCATAGTAATCAGAGGGGAGAAAGGCATCCAAAAAGGCTGTCTTAAATGAAGCCCAATCCTCAATAGTCCGTTTAGCGGCCTGCCACCAACAACCGACTGCTCCATGTAGAGATGCATTCAAAACTCCCATAAGTTCACTGGAGGTCAGAGAGTGCACCTCCATAAAGGCATCCCCCTGCTCCACAAATCGTAAAATGTCATCGGTGGTATAAGCTTCCCCAATCTTGGGAAAGTCCATGCGCAATGCTGCTGATTGGGCAGGCAACACTACTGGTCTCAATATGGTCCGTCCCGATGGAGTTGAATGGCTAAATGGACGCCACCCTCCTTGAGTACTCTGACGAACCACTTCCTGCAACTCTGACTGCCACTTCTTATTTCTCCGTTCAAAACAGGCCACAGTTTCTTTAAGAATATCCTCCGCCTGGGAGTTCATAGCTTCTTCAAGATGAGAAAAAGTAGCATCCATATATTCTCTAAGAGATTCTTCTCGTGCCATCAGAGTGTCCACCATCTGGTCCAACCTTCCTTCTATTCTCTGGACCCTATCAAATAGTTCTGTTATAGGAGATGGAAGACTGGTGTCTGATCTGTTGGTTCCCAGGGTGTCATCCACATACAACCGTTGCAACACGCCCGTGACTTCTCTGACCCTTTCACCGGCCCTGACAGTGATGTGTGGGCCCAAGATCATGGATTCTTCGGCCTGCAGACCTCCATCACCATCGAGCCCCTGCTCTAAAGCCTCAGTAGCCATATCAGGGTAACTAACCAAGTATATAAATCCACAACAAAAAAAGGAAACCAAATAAATTAACCCCGGTTCAAATCGGTCCCCGTGCGGGCCACCACTTATGTAGTGCGTTCCTCTTACTATGGATAAGGAGCCCGCCACACACAAAAAACTCCTATACTTAGGAAAAATAATTATATTAGGTATGGAACTCGACAGAACCTTAGCACCTATTTGATGTCCCCAAATGGAGTTGTTTTTATGAATTTATACAAAAAGGAAAATAATCACCCCAACAAGTATTTAAAAAAACAAAAGAATATTTATAAGTCAAATAAATCCTAATTAATAGGTCCCCCTTTTACCCTTCTATAATATACAAAAAGAATTCAAGAAAGAAAGCAAGAAAACGAAGAAAAAGAAAAACCCAGGAAGAGAAACAGAAATATAACCTACTTATCAATACCCCCAATGAATTCACAGAACATAACCGACTAAATATACATATATACACATATATACAAATATAAATTAGACACCCGCTCACACAATCCCCCCGTGTTCCCCAGTACCTTTTATATTATCTTTGATAGAGTCTTAATCCACCCGGCCTGGGAAGTCTGTGACAAATCCAGCAATCCAGTCAGTTAAACTTCGCTGACTCGTACACTGTATTAATAGGTAAAAAGAAGCAATCTCACCGGCCTGGCGAACGATTCCTTGTTAAAAGCTGAAATCCGTCACACCCGGGTGTCCCGGCGTTAGCGTCCTTTAACACTAGAATTACCAGAGTCTACGAAAAAACCCGTAGATCCGGCCCACCTTAAAACCGTTCTCACCTCTCTTTTGTCTTCTAAATGTGCCGATTAAGAGGAGCAGCGAGCAGCCGGCTATTCCATCCCCCACCGTCGCAGAACATTCACTAAGTTTTCCCAGCTCATGGCTTGTTTGATTATCTGGGAGTGACTGAACTGCTGGAGTTTTAGAATAGAAATAATAGATCGCTATTTGGAATACTTGCATTTCATGCGTGTTCCGTTTCTACAGTAATCTGTGTAAACACATTGCTAAAACAGAAACTTTTTCATATTTTAGTAATGTTACAAAATGTAGAATGTGTAAAGCCCGAGTTCCTAAGATCAAATAAACACTTCCACAAAAGCTTCACACACCATATAACAGTTTCTGTGGCGTAGCGCACTAAGATTTGCTTCTCAGACGGAGTAGCTTTTCTTTGCCTCACAAACATGAGTTCAATTCCCCGCTGGGGATAAAGTGTTGCTTCTTTTTTTTGTTTTTAACCTCAAACGGACATAAAATTTGTAGATTGGTATGCACTGTCAGTTAATGAGATCGTTATATTTTCATGTGGGATGCTCCTTTTAAAATATTTTTTTTAACAATTGAGACTGCAATTAACATGAACAACTGTCCTTATAACTTATTTTTTTCAAGATCCATAACACACAGACAGACAGAGCACTGCGTAATACAGAGACAGACAGGCAGAGATATACAAACAAACAGGGAAGGCACACGTACTGAAAGAAAAAGCACTGAATAAGCTCACCCGCTCTGGCTCTCTAAGTAACAGCGCAAGTACAGACGCAAACCAAGTGTGATCAAGAGTACTGGTTCGATCCCCACTCACTCCTATATTTGCCGTTTTCAGTAGTAAGCTGCTCTTTTGTTAATATTATACAGTACACACATGCACTTGATTTGTGTCTGTACTTGCGCTGTTACTTAGAGAGTCAGATCGGGGGGAGGGGTGATGTTAGAGCGGGTGAGCTTATTCAGTGCTTTTTCTTTCAGTACATGTGCCTTCCCTGTTTGTTTGTATATCTCTGCCTGTCTGTCTCTGTATTACGCAGTGCTCTGTCTGTCTGTGTGTTATGGATCTTGAAAAAAATAAGTTATAAGGACGGTTTGCTGACTTGGAGCACCACTGCCTTACTGTGCCACAGACACGCGAGTTCGATTCCCAGCTTTGAAGAAAGTGTTTTTTTTTTCCTCAAACGGACATTGAATCATTGAATTTATAAATTGGTATGCACTGTAAATCATTAACTTTAAAATGTCAATCGCGGTTATTTCTGTTGATTAATTCATGCTTTTTACTTAGAGTCAGAACAGAAGCTTGTTCAGCTTATTCAGCTTCTGATCTGATTCAAACAGCGCCAGTATAACTTCACACCCAACCTGACGCTGTTCGTTTTCAAATAATATTGCATTACTTCGACGACGTTTTCTGATTGGTACTATTTGCGTCATAAAATGATTTCTTCAAAACGTCACATATATTTGTCTGTTTCTTTTTTTAAAATGTGCGTTGTAGCACTCAGCAACTGGCCACCTGCATGTTCTTGCGCACACTAAACAAAACAGCGCTATATGCAATCATCAGATTCAAATGTTAAGTTATATAGCACAGAATGGAAATCAGCAGTTCTTAGCATTCCACCATGCAAGCTGTCATATCAACCGCCTACTGTAACTTGCTTTCTTTTTTCTTCGGTTATAGTCTTGAATAAAAGTGCACTTGTTTTGTTATACTTTTACATCAACATATGTTCCTGTGTTTGAGCTACATGGGCATGCTCAAAAAATACACGTATAATGCCACGAAAAGTGCATGCAGACACTTCAGTTCGCAAGCATTGGTACGACAATGCAGTCACAAGTACACTGCAGGGCTTTAGCGCGTCTTTATGTGAAAACAGCAGTATCAGATGGGGAGTGTCTGATGATTGCATATAGCGCTGAAGTTACTGCTCTTTACTATGCTTTCCTCTGCATGTCCTGGAGTACAAAAGAAACAGCATACAGCAACATGTGGGGACTGGCAATATTGGGGGAAAAAAAACACGCGGTCGTATGTATCGTGATACACTGCAGAACTATAGCGCGTCTTTATGTAAAAACAGCAGTGTCAGGTGGGGGGCGGCAGGGATGGATCCTGAACGCGACTGAGACAATGAAAAGTGAATTTTAAAAAAATAAAGCTAACCTTTACAAATATCATAAATTACACCAGCTGTTACAGACTGAAATCAAATGTATCTTTTTATTCTAAAATAGTGAAAATAAGAACACTTCTCAAATGGGAGTTGTGCAGGATCGAACTCATGACCTTCTGACTCCCAGTCAGCGACTGATACTGTTACGCCACAGAAGCAGCGATAGTTAATTCATATCAATGTCTCACACTAAGACGGGTTATTTTGGCGGTGGCTTTTTTTTGTACCTTTTCTGAAAGTGTTTCTTTGATATTTGGACTTCAGGCTTCATACATTATATAGTTTATGCCTACATTTTGTCAATTGCTACTAGAATATATAACACGTTTCTGTTTTAACAATGTGTTTACACAGATTACTGTAGAAATGCAACACATATGAAATGCGTGTGTTTCAAATAACAATCTTATTATTTCTACTCTAAAACTCCACTTCACTCCCAGGTAATCAATCAAGGCAAGAGCTGGGAAAAGCCTGTTTACATTCTAAGTCGTTGGGGGGATGGAATAGCCAGCTGCTGACAGCATGTCTTTATCAGTACATTTAGATGACAAAAGACGCTGGCGGAGAGGTGAGAAAGGTTTTAAGAAGCGATTTAAGGTGGGCCAGATATACGAGTTTTTTCGTAGGCTCTGGTAATTCTAGTGTTAATGGCCACCGCCCGCAGCACAAATGTAAGGTAAAGCCGTGAACTCCAAGATCCTTTCTGATTAGCAAGAGCTCCTTTTAGTTGAGTCCAACCGGTATTACAATGGAGCCTAACGAGCTTTTACCATTAACTTCTTTACCCAGTCAATTTCCTAGGTCCTTCCTTAAATCGACTTTCTTCACGCTCCTCTCCTCTTCCTTTAAACTCTCTCGAACTCCCTCCTCTCCTCTTCAATACACGCCTCCTTGCCTTTTAAAGAGAATTCTTCCTCTTACGTCACACCCCAGTTCATTTTGGCAAGGACCCCCAGGCATTGTTTGGACCCCTACTCCCCTTAAAGAGATACCCCACAGACATTAATTGCATTGGACATCCTCTCTAAAGGGCAAGCGGCAGAAACAGTTAAAAGCACACAAAAAAAAAAATATGTGACAACCGTTACACCTAAAACATGAAAAACGTTTGTTTTAACGATGTGTTTACATAGATCGTTGTAGACACGGAACACACATGAAATGCATGTGTTCCAAATAACGATATAGTATTTATAAAAGGTGTCATTTTGCTTGACTTCTCACTCTATACAACTCCAAGAAACTGACACGCCGATTAACACTAGAATTACCAGAGCCTACGAAAAAACTCGTAAATCCGTCCCACCTTAAATCGCATCTTAAATCCGTTTGCACCTCTCCGCCAGAGTCCTTTGTCATCTAAATGTGCTGATAAACACAAGCTACTAGCAGCCAGCTATTCCATCCCCCCACCGACTTAGAATGAACTTCTCTCCTAGCTCAAGCCTTGCCTTGATTTGATTACCTGGGATTGAAGTGGAGTTTTACAGTGGAAATAATTCTAGCGTTATTTGGAATACACGCATTTCATGTGTGTTCCATTTCTATAGTAGGCTGTGCAAACACATTTTTAAAACAGAAACGTTTTTCATATTCTAATAGTAAATGACAAAATGTAGGCATAAACTATATAACGTATGAAGCCTGAAGTCCATATATCAAAGAAACACTTTCACAAAAGGTACAAATAAGAGAACACGTGCGCTTTCATTCAAAAAATGTAAAAAAAAAAAAAAAGCTGCGTTAGCATGCCACATTGATACACTTATTACAACCGCTGCGGTGGCGTAATGGTATCAGCTCCAGACTGGGGATCAGAGGGTGGCGAGTTCGATCCCGCACCGCTCCACTTTGAGAAATGAACTGCTCTTATTCTAACAATTTTAGAATAACAACATAAATTTGATTTCAGTCTGTAACAGCCGGTGTAACTTATGATACTGGTAAAGGTTAGCTTTTTTTTTTTTTTTTAATTCACTTTTCATTCTCGCAGTCGCATTCAGAATCAATCCATACAACCCCATCTGACACAGCTGGTTTCACATAAATAAAAGTGCACTTTTATTCAAGACTATAACCGAAGAATAAAGAAAGCAAGTTACAGTTGGTGGTTGATACGACAGCTTGCGTGGTGCAATGTTAAGAACTGCTGATTTCCGATCCGTGCTATATAAAATCATCACATTCAAATATTAACAGTTCCCACACACCCAAGGTCCGCCATTCCTACATTTACGACGTGTACTTGTTGCAGTGTACACACCTCTCTGTGCTATGGTTCCTATTACAGTGAATGAGCACCTGACACTGTACTTTCTTCCCTGGGGGAAGCTGAGGTCTTAGAACGGAAGTTTGTTGATGCTGTATCATCTTTTCTTTTTCCATCGCCTTTTCCTGTAAGAAGCGACGACGAAGTTCCTCTGCAAGGTGAGCCATGAACACTCTTCTTTTCTCAGCGGACCCCGTGCATGCCTTATACAGTACGTGTGTGTTCATCGCTGCTAGGTCAAGGATGTTGTAGAATACAGCAACCGGCCACCTGCGTGTTCCTGTTCGCACTGAACAAGCACGCGCCTTCTGGTCCATGATGTCAACGCCACGCTGGGTAAAAAAGAAAGACAAATATATGTGACATTTTGAAGAAATCATTTTATCACCAGAATAGCACCAGAATACTTCGTCACACTAATATGTTTTTCATTAGCATACCTTCATGTGGTTGTAGTCTGTGACTGTGTTTGTTTTTTTTTTTTTTTATCTTGCCCAATCTCCACATCATGGTGCATTGTGCTGAGAATGCAGACAGACTTCCATCTTTTTGGGCACATACACTGTCAGCATGGCACTGGGAGATCTAGACACCAGCGTGGAGAATTGTTCGTGTACTGAACTGACTTTAGCTGCAGGTGGAAGTTCCCGTCGCACTTTATTCATGGTGCCAAGCAGAGTTGTATTGCGGTGCAGCAGTCTATTAGCCAGCGAAAGTGACGTGAAGAAGTTGTCTGTTGTTACGGTTCTGCCTTTGTCCAGAAATGGCTCCATAAGCTTTATGACCACAGACTCGGAAAGTCTTTCTCCCGTGGGACGACTGGGATCTTTTCCTAAATAAGGAGTGGCATTGCACATGTACTTTGTCTCCAAATCTGCCGCAATCCAAAAAGAAGAAAAAGAGAAAAAGAAAAGAAGAGTGTTCATGGCTCACCTTGCAGAGGAACTTCGTCGTCGCTTCTTACAGGAAAAGGCGATGGAAAAAGAAAAGATGATACAGCATCAACCAACTTCCGTTCTAAGACCTCAGCTTCCCCCAGGGAAGAAAGTACAGTGTCAGGTGCTCATTCACTGTAATAGGAACCATAGCACAGAGAGGTGTGTACACTGCAACAAGTACACATGTCGTAAATGTAGGAATGGCGGACCTTGGGTGTGTGGGAACTGTTAATATTTGAATGTGATTATTTTATATAGCACGGATCGGAAATCAGCAGTTCTTAACATTGCACCACGCAAGCTGTCGTATCAACCACCAACTGTAACTTGCTTTCTTTATTCTTCGGTTATAGTCTTGAATAAAAGTGCACTTTTATTTATGTGAAACCAGCTGTGTCAGATGGGGTTGTATGGATTGATTCTGAATGCGACTGCGAGAATGAAAAGTGAATTAAAAAAAAAAAAAAAAAAAGCTAACCTTTACAAGTATCATAAGTTACACCGGCTGTTACAGACTGAAATCAAATTTATGTTGTTATTCTAAAATTGTTAGAATAAGAGCACTTCATTTCTCGAAGTGGAGCGGTGCGGGATCGAACTCGCCACCCTCTGATCCCCAGTCAGGAGCTGATACCATTACGCCACCACAGCGGTTGTAGTAAGTGTGTCAATGTGGCATGCTAACGCGGCTTTTTTTTTTTAAATTTTTTGAATGAAAGCGCACATGTTCTCTTATTTGTACCTTTTGTGAAAGTGTTTCTTTGATATATGGACTTCAGGCTTCATACGTTATATAGTTTATGCCTACATTTTGTCATTTACTATTAGAATATGAAAAACGTTTCTGTTTTAAAAATGTGTTTGCACAGCCTACTATAGAAATGGAACACACATGAAATGCGTGTATTCCAAATAACGCTAGAATTATTTCCACTGTAAAACTCCATTTCAATCCCAGGTAATCAAATCAAGGCAAGGCTTGAGCTAGGAGACAAGTTCATTCTAAGTCGGTGGGGGGATGGAATAGCTGGGTGCTAGTAGCTTGTGTTTATCAGCACATTTAGATGACAAAGGACTCTGGCGGAGAGGTGCAAACGGATCTAAGACGCGATTTAAGGTGGGAAGGATTTACGAGTTTTTTTGTAGTCTCTGGTAATTATAGTGTTAAATCACCCTTTCACAGGGTTACTTGGAGTGTTCTTTTGTCTTCGTTGTGTTAGTTTAGGCCACAATACTGACTCACTACTAGGGATGAGTGAACATTTACGAGTTTGCTTCGCCATGAACTCCTCGAAATTACGGAAATGTTTGCGATATTCACCAAATTTGGAAAAATGCATTAAAGTCAATGGGGAAGGACTAACTGAACTAGATTTGACTGGATAAAATGGTGCCGTTGCCTTTAAATTGTCCCTGAAGGCTAGGGAAATGTCTGACAACTATACTGGACTGCTTATTGTGGAAAAAAAGATGACCCGAGCTGTGCTGCAGCAGTGCCAACCACTGTACCACCATGCCTCCATGAGATCAAAGAAGAAAGAATGCAGTCATAAACTCAATTATATATTTTGTCAAAACAAAGAGAAAATGCCAAAATTGTAGTCAAAAGTCAGAAAAAGTATGTAGTTCCTTTTATGTTGAGTTATATGAAGAGACTATTGGTTTGTATACTTCTCAGAAAACAACCTGGCAGCCCCTAACCACACCTGAACCCCCCCCCCCCCCCCCCCCCCAATAACACTGTGTAGCCTGTAACAAAAGGCACTATATAGGCGCCTGACCCGACACAGATGGACACGGAGGCACGTATAAAATAAATAAACTTTTATTTTCTTCAGCTGGAGGGCACGTCTTACCTGTGTCCCCCAGCTACAACACTGTCCCTAGGGTAAAACAAACACACCAAAACACCACACTTCTCTCTTTCTTCCACCACCACTCCTCCTAGGCAACCTTGTCCTCCTTCACCTGACTCTGGCCGCTGAGTGGTGGTTGCTGGCTTCTTTTATTGGGCACCCGGAAGTGCTCCAGGTGCTTGATTGCCGATCTCTGGCTTCACTTCCGGGTGTGGCGAAACCAGTGCCCAGCCTGGTTTCCTGCTGTAGCACCCCCTGGCGGCACCTGCAGAACCCAACACTGCCGCACAACACTCCAACCCCCATGAAGCCCTGCGAGAGTCCGAGGCACCTCTGCAACCCAGGGAGGCTGCCATCTAGCGTTCAGGGGGAGATACTGGGTTTCCTATCCTTGCTCCCTTGGAACATATGCTGCAGGGGCGTCCTGGCCGGGTATGGGCCCTGGCTGCCTTCCACAAGCCATAGACTAACACGCAGCGGTAGGGCACTGCACGCAGCAGCAGACATTTTATGTTGATTTATGTGAGACACTATTCCTTTGTGTGCTTTTCAGAAAACTGGGTTGGAAAAATATTCAGCTCTGGGAGAAAAGGTAAAAAAAATCAGCCCTAAAAGAGTTAAAGGCAGAAAACTCAAAGTGCCGTATGATTGAAGCCACTGACTTGTTCTATTTTTTGAAGTCTACCTGACAGCTCTCCAAACTGTCTGTGCTGATGCTTTGCACTTTTCTTCTGTCAAAAAGATAAAAATGTCTTGTAAATAGTAATACATCTTTAGTTATTATTAATTCATAGTGTCCCCTGTGTTTTAGTCAGGCTCCTTCAGGATTTCTTTTCATTCTGCATCTGGTTAATTATGTATTCAAGGACAATCGACTCCATCTCTTATATTGACATGGAACTTGAAGATCGACCTGCATATTTGGAGAGTGCGACAATCAGAAATAACTCATTGTTTATGTTGTATATGTTTTATAAAAATAAATTTTGAGAACCTGCATTATTTACTTATCTGTTAAACTCCTTAAATTGAGTTTCACATACAATACACAGTATTAATTAGACTTTATGGTCTTACATTTTATAGCATTTGCTTTTATGGAAAATGTAAAAAAAAAAAAAAAAATGGTGTGCCTACTGATGCTATAGTAGTTCACCAGCTACCTTAGCACCTTTGATCTCCTATCTGCATGAGTTTTCTCTGCTAAACCCAAGTTTTTCCCATTGTTCAAATCTACAGTGTGTTAGCCATTAGACTGGTTATACTACTTGTGAGCATGATCGCGTGCTCTTCATAGTGCCAACCACTGTATGACCATGCCTCCTAAAGATCAAAGAATAAAGAACGTAATGAGAGATGTGGAAGCTTCATAACCAGAAAGCAATCCTATGATTCATGTAAACAAAGAAAAATGCTGAATTGGAGCCTAAAATAATGCATAATAATCAGAAATAATGAGATGTTTAAAACCAGGAAATTCAATGAAACAAATGCTAAAGAGAATACTTATTTAATCCTATTTCACTGGGTTTTTTAAGTGTCCCAAATGGCTAGGGAAGCATCCCCCAACTATGCTGGACCAATTATTTTGGCCAAAAAGGTGATGTGAGCTGCAAGCAGCAGTGCCAACCACTGCACCACTATACCTCCCTGAGACAAAATTAATTGAATCAAATATCAGAACAGTAAAATTTCTTGTAGGCAGTGACAACAGGAGAAGTTAGCATGAATTCACGGAGGCATGGACCCCACAAGCCCTTTGTACGTAAGATTTACAAAAAAACAGAAGGAAAGGGATATAGAGCGATAGACAAGGAACTCATCTAGTCCCTAGAATCGTCAGAGGGGGGCTGGAAATCACTGCTGATACAGGACTCATTTCATTTTTGTAAAGGTCAATCTCTCCACGGAATCTGTGGACAACTGGGTCCTTTTGTCTGTGACCACCCCTCCTGTAGCACTGAAATCCCACTCAGACAGTAAGCTGGGCAACACAGCCCATACTGAGCATGCTCCCAGCTTAAATCCACCCAGAACTCCTTGGGGTCATCAGTGCGCATAGAATCATTTGCACTGATGCACCCCATATAGTCACTCACCATGCGGTCTAGCCGCTGGCAGTGACTGCTGCTATTGTCACCCTGTGTCACACTGGGTTGTTGGGACTGGAAAAACTCTCCACACATCCATCAGATTGCCACCACCATGGCTGATGCTGTTAGCTCTCTGATGGACCTGTGCAGAGGTAGTGGGGAAGCGAGGGTGGGGGTGTGCCTCAAGCAGCTTGCTGGTAAGGACATAACAGAGGTGACGCATCCTCTATTCCTGCTGGAAGGGCTCCATAAACTCCCCCATCTTGGCTTTGTACCAGTGGTCTAGTAGGGTGGTCACCCAGTAATTGTCCCTCAGTTTTATAGCTTTAATCTCTGGGTTCCTCCTAAGGCATTGCAGCATTTGTGCAGCCATTTTGTAGAGGTGACCCGTGCCCACCACTTCTTGACAATAGTCTTCCTCCTCCTCCTGCTGCTCAGTGTCCTTCCACCCCCTGACAATAGGTACGAACCCCATGCTGCCTCTTCTTCCGCCTTCTCCTCCTCCTCTTACTCCTGGAGAGTCCTTGCCCTACTGGGCTGCCTATTGGACATGTCCTCCTTCTCCTCTGCACCCTCTCCCACCTCGAACAGGCCACCTAATGTCCTTTCCAGCAGGAACACTAGTGGGAACACAACATTCCAGCGGGCTTCCTCCTAACTGACAAACTTTGTGCGCTGGTCGAAAGGAGCCAACACTTTGCAGAGCTGCCGCATCTGCTGCCACTGGTCCATAGTAAAATATCCCAGTGGCAGTGCTTGGCCCCTGGCACCGGCTGTGCAGCAACATAGCATAGCTGCAGAGCCGTTTGATGGATGGCTCAGTGCAGCTAATGTCAGGGTTGAAGGCAGCTATTCAGTAGGAGGAGGTGAAAGTGGCAGTGGGTCTGGTCTACTCCCACAGTGGCACTACCAACTCTAATGGTTCTTCACTAATGGCACCCTCCATACCCCCAGGGTGATTCAATGGCCAGTAAATGATACATACCTAACATTCCCATGCCTACTTGTCTCATGTTGGTGGTAAAATGGTCCCTTCTGCCCACTGTGTGGTCAGGTGATAGGCCTAGATTCTGTGCCACGTGCTGGTGAAGGGCTGGGATAGCCTTTCCAGCAAAATAATGGCAGAATGGGGATCTGCTAGGTGGGGATGCCGCAACTGATCATCTGGCAGAAGAGAGCTGTGTCTACCAGCAGATAGGGCAGGAGCTGCAGCGCCAATAATTTTGCCAGGTGCCCATTTAGATGCTGTATTTGGGGGTGGCTGGGTGAGAGGGGCCTCTTACACCCCAGCAGCTGGGTGATGGTGAACTGTTGCTGTATGCTAACAAGAGGGGTAGCACAGGACATGGAAGAGGAAGAGCTGTACACTGGTCGCCTCTGGGTGTGAGCTTTTGCAACTGAGGACTGGCTTCCACTGGCAGACTCTTATAGAAGTGGTGCCAGGAGCGGGCAACATATACCAAAGATGAACCAGTGGAAGCCTGCCAGCCCTGCCTCACGCTGCCCTGATCCTGATTCCACAGCAGCCTGTGGTGGTTCTTCATATGGTTCCATATGGGAACCAGGCTGCCCCATGCACACCTTCTGATGACAGATATTGCACACTTCAGTGGCCTGATCTACTGTCAATGTGGCCGCTGCTTGCCAGTGGCCCTGTCTACCAAGACGGGAGAGTGCCAAGCACTGGGCTCTGTGGCAGCCCCGCAGCCCCTTCACTGTCTCTGATGCTACTGCTTCTCCACCTCACTGCTGGAGCTGCTGCTCTGTGACTGGATAGGTGGCACCCAGGGTCTGTCACTTTCACCCTTTTCCTCTTCCAACAAGTCAGACCATAGGTCAACAGAGTCAGCTATAAGAGGACTATACAGCTGCTCCTCCCTTGTTGCCAGGTTCTGGTTCTCAGTAGGTGATGCACTGCCCCTGCCCCACTGTGTCACTGCAGCTGTAGGAAGCTCCAAGTCCTCACTGTCTTCCTTCCTAAATGTGCCTAGCACTTACCACAAAAGCCCCTGCTCATCATTTTCCAGGTGTATTATCGCTTCCTTTTGGACTTTTTCCCAGTGATCGTCCAAGGTGAGATCAAAGAACGGGGTAATTCCTCCTCAGCAGGACCTATTACAGACCTGGCCACAGCTCTTTGGTAGCACAGCTGCTTGCTGCTGCTGCTGTTCATCTCTGAAAGACTGACAGGTATTTCTGTAGGCGGCTGAGAGGACATGGATGGGTTGGAGGCACTGCACCCTCGATTAACTCTACTGCCACGGCAAACTCTTCTTCCTCCAGCCTTCATGGGAATTGAATGGTCTTTTGGGGGGAAAAATATAAAATGTGCAAACACGGAAAACAACTGGGGGATTAATACTATGGTTTTTTAAACCCCACAGTGCTGCATACAAAGCCACCTCCACACACACGTGCATGCACCTTTAACAACAAAAAGACGTGGAGGACACTATAACTACAAACAGAATGCAACATATGGCCACAAACTAACAACAGGTTAAAAAAAAATTGGACAACAGCACTGAACACCTAAGGAAAACAAAATCCACACAGCAATAAGTCCTTTAATTTCTTTATTTCTCATATTTGGGGATCGGTCCCATCAAATGTTAACTTTTACAGCTTCGGAGGATGGTGTGCTGGCCTCACAAAGCATTATGGGAGGCCACAAAGAAATGTTTTCCTAAACCGGTACAATTATCAGTAAATAATTTGACAAACAAGGGCGATCACGAATAATACTTTGGCAAAATTCACTAATCAATAATGCTCATCACAAGTTGGAACTTCCCAATGCATGTGCATTCACACAACAAGCAAATAGAGCCTCTTGACTAGAGATATGATTTCCATTTAACTAATTATTTACTAATTAACTTCTAAAACCAATTGTCTGTTCCATGGTGATTATTTAGGTGTGTCATATTAAAGGGTTGAATACTTATGCGATCAGGGATTTTATGTTTTAAATTTATAATTCATTTAGACAATTTTGCATGGATATATTTTGACCTTGTCATTATCAGATCTTTTTCTGTTGATCGGTTTCAAAAAATCCCCTCAAATTCATTGTTATATAAGAAAAATTTGGAATCTTTCAATGAAAAGAAATTCTTTTTATACAATCTATATTATTCATAAATTAGCATTAATTTATAAAATTTATTGCAACCCATATGATTATTTTTCATTGTTATTCATGTCAAGTGTTTCTAAAATGTAACAATACCTTTGACAGCTAGCTAACAGTTTTGTTTTCTCTAGGGACTGTCCCGAAGAATTCAAGTTCATGTTCGTTCAGTGCAAGACTCTGGCACTATGCCTCTTATCATAAAATCAATACTGAGCATTTCTGTAGGCGGTATAAAGGTTCACCAAAGAAAGCCTCAGAAAGGATTTGATTCCCATCAGGTAAGAGATGTTGTTACATTTTACCCTACTGTATAACATTATTTTCTTTGCTAATATTATACTTTGTGCTTTTTTATTTATTTGATTAAAAAAATTTTTTTTTTAATATACAGACTGAAGATTTTTTCTTTCACAATAATTTGGCAAAAAAATTAAGTTGAAAAGTGTAACAGTAATTTTGGTCAAAGCCCAAAGCGAGAACCATTCCCAATACAGCCGACCCTTGATATACGACCGGCCTGACATGCGAACTTGATTTACGACCAACATTTTGCGTTACGACCTGAATGCAGTCACGTGTATCCGCTTGCGCGATTGTAAACAAACAGCCGAGAGCATTAGTAAGCTTCAGTCGGAGCCCAGATACATGTGTTTGTGGACGTAATTTCGGTCAATGCAGTGATTTATATAATTTATTTCGATAATTGCTAAGGAAGGAAGAGAAGGTAACGAAGGTAAAGAAAGCGATCACAATTGAAACGAAGAAGGAAATTGTGTGGAAATATGAGAGTGGTGTTCGTGTGACCGATCTCGCTAATATGTACAGCATGTCGAAATCCACCACCTTGACAATTTTACAATAAAAAGATTTGTATAAGGAGGCTCCTTCCAAACAACAACCACCTTCCATTTCATTCTCCTCCTCCTCCCTTCCTGC
Source organism: Erpetoichthys calabaricus (assembly GCF_900747795.2). NCBI lineage: Eukaryota > Metazoa > Chordata > Cladistia > Polypteriformes > Polypteridae > Erpetoichthys > Erpetoichthys calabaricus. The sequence goes on from NC_041396.2 coordinate 124,026,920, forward strand.
AGCCCAAAGATGTCAAATTAAATGGTGAGTACAGTATGAAATTGTTTCTGGTAGGCTAGGCACTATTTATAACTTTTTGGTTAGTACATTAGAAAAATTATTGGTGTTTTGGTAAATTATGCACATTATACAACACTTTTTTATTATGAAAAGGTTAAGTAAGTGTTACTGTGGGAGGTTCGGAACGCATTATGCGTATTTCCATTATTTCTTAAGGGAAAAATAGTCTTGACTTACAACCAATTTGAGTTACAACCAGCCCTCGCAAACGAATTGAGTTCGTAAGTCAAGGGTCCACTGTATAATGATGTAAAAAAAATTAACTTAACAAATATCTAATGAAAAGCTTGACTTCTAATCTATATGACTTTGTTTTGTTGTTTTGCTGGCACATGTCCTATGGCTTGAGTCTTCAGCACTGAGTTCACCTTGTTCAGTAAGATCTTCTGTGTAGAAAAGTAAAATCTTGTATCTTTGTAGCAGTTCTATGTGAAGCGTGGAGCCGGAATTCTTAATGGTTTACTATGGCAAAGCTGCACTCAAGCAAATGGTAGGGTGGACATTTCCAGTACTCCAAAAAGGAGAACCCTTTTGATGTCTTATCATGAAATTTGTGAGACTTACCAGGAATGTTTATTGGGTTCATCTCCTCTCTCCCTTGAAGATTAATACACACTCAGAGTTGTACACACACATACATATAGCGATCCTTTCCAGACAAAGTTTTGAGTGGTGCCAATTTCCAGTCACACAGCACTATTCCATCTAGGACACAGCTACAAATGCATATGCTGAGATCCCCTCCAAAGTCTTGAGTGGTCCCAGTTACTCCACAATATTCTACTTAAGATTTTTTGATATAGGGATTCACCAGATCTAACAAACGTACAGGTATCATTGTGACACACTGAAAAGATCAGACATTTTCAATGTCTTTCTTTTACTGCAGTTGTTCTATTTATTGAGGAGTGACCTCAAAAGCATTTATAAACACTGTGAATAGGACAGTAGTCATCTAACTCACACTTGGTACCCATTTATTTTTTCAATCACTCTAGATAAAAGATAAAGTTTAGAAAATATAAAAGCTGTGTGGTATTTATTAATGTATAATAGAATACCAAATAGAAGAAACTATAATAGAAAATAAAAGAGCCAAATCTGGATATAAACAGTCCTAGAAAATCTTACTGAAAATCAGAAGTGTCAAGGAGTGTATGTTGTGGGCTGCTTTTTGTGATCAGTGTTGTTCATAGTTACACTTTCTGATGTCCAATTTAGATGGTCTCACATCTCTTGATCTGCCATTGCCCTTCTGTCATTGTTTTGCTTTTTTTCTTCTTTACTTTTCGCCTTTTGTTTTTTTTGTCCATCAGACAAGCCACGTTTAGGTTAAAATGCACACATGGGGTTTCGGGATAGGAGATATTGTGCACATTTGATTAGCTAAATTGTCCTGGTGATGAATGACTCTGTTCAAAGGGTTTGATCTTTTCAGTACCTCCACACTCCTTCCTTTCCTAAGCTGTAAACTAATTTGGTAATTCCTAATCCTACGGCATCCATCAGTTCATTCAGTGGTTATTTCCCATTCCCAGTTAATAAAGTAATGGAAATGAAGCTGAATGGAACAAATGCATAAATTACTAGTATGCTACAAAATGATGGTTGCAATGCCTTAATTAAAGTCCTGTAAATTCAGTACATCCTGTTTCGTTTTAGCAAAATGTTTAAAATCGAATATAAATATTTTGCAGTTTTGCAGATTTTCCACAACAGAGCTGCTGATAAGACTCAAACTGAAAACTATTAACTGTTTTACAGAGTTGAGGTTAGTGTAATATGAAATCATTTGTATAAACGTAGAGATAAATTAAGTTTACCTTGTTTAAAGTGACAACTACTCCTAATATTTGTACCCTTTCTTTGCTGATTCTAAGAGTTTCTTTTTGGCCAAGTGGCCTTGTAGTAAACTATATATTATGTCATTTATAGGTAAGTAAGGTCCTTGCTGGGGTTGTCCTTAGTAGGATCCGTGATCGCTTGCTCACCTACCAGCGACCAGAACAGTCTGGTTTTACGTCTAAGAAGTCTACCATCGACTGCATCCTGGCACTAAGGGTTCTCTTGGAGCGCAAACGCAAATATCGGCAGAGTTTCTTTGCAGCCTTTGTCAATTTCATAAAGCGTTCAACTCAGTTGATCGAGCTATCCTTTGGGACATCCTGAGGGTTTGCGGGATCCCCTCGAGGTTGCTGGATATCATGGCTGGCCAGTACACTGGTACTGTGAGTGCTGTGCAGAGTGGCGGCAGAACCCCGTGTGTTTTTCCCAGTTGATTGTGGGGTTTGTCAAGAGTGTGTTCTTGCTTCTGCTCTGTTCAATGCTTGTATGGACTGGGTATTGGGCAAGGTCGTGGGGTCCAGCGGCTGTGGGGCATCTGTTGGTGAAGAAAGATTTACGGATCTTGACTGCATCCTGGCACTAAGGGTTCTCTTGGAGCGTGAATGCAAATATCGGCGGAGTTTCTTTGCAGCCTTTGTCGTTTTTCGTAAAGCGTTCGACTCAGTTGATCGAGCTATCCTGTGGGACATCCTGAGGGTTCGCGGGATCCCCTCGAGGTTGCTGGATATCATGGCTGGCCAGTACACTGGTACTGTGAGTGCTGTGCAGAGTGGCGGCAGAACCTCTGTATAGGGCTAGGTCTGGAGTGATGCTGGACATCTGGCTATCCTAAGGGAAGGTTGGTTGGGATGTCATTATGTGCGACAATGCATTAACACTAGAATCCCTGAAGCCCATGTCGATCAAACACAGGAAGCTCTGCAGTCTACTTGTGACTTTATGCTGTAGGGAGATAAGTAAATAAATCAAAGTAAATAACATTCAAACTGACTTTTATATAAGTAACATATACTGGAAATGTTTTTTATATAAAGGCCATCATAAAACATAATCACAAACAGGACTTTGCACAAAACCTTGGCAAGCTCTGTAAGCCCTGCTGTTTCGTTAAAGGACATGCGTGTGGCAGATTCACTAGCAGGATGACACCCGACCCCTTGCTGCTTCCAAACGGTGCCATCTTTCGCATCCAAGCCTGGTGCAGCTGCATTGTTCTTATGTGTGAGTGAACATTTCTTGTGGTGAGTGAATAATGAAACAAAACGCTACCTTTTACAAGTACCATAAATTTACACCGGCTGTTACAGACTCAAATAAGTCAAATGTATGTTTTTATTTTATAATAATAATGATAGTCGCTCACTACTCAAAACAGTTCAATGCGTGAAAGACCCAGAATCGAACCCGCCACCTCTCGACTTGGAGACAGCAGTTGTTTCCGCAACACTGTCAAAGTAGATGTACATGTAGCTGTGTGGGTTGTAACCTATCCCAATTTCTTTACTTTGGTTAAATTCTTGGAAAAAAGCACACTTGTTTTGTTATACAGTGGAACCTCGAGATACGATCACCTCTGTATACGAGAAATTCAAAATACGAGGAAAGTATAAGCGAAAAATTCTGATCTAAATGCGAGCATTGGCTCGCGTAACGAGCCACGAGCCAGGCTGTGGGTATAGCTCGCGGCTTAGTGAGGGGGCGTGGTAGCAGTTGCGAACCGCGATCTGCGGTGTCTGCGTTTCTCACTTAAGTGCACATGTGGGAAACTGCCCACATCCATGATTGTTCCTGTGGCTGATGGGCTGCAGCTGCCATGTCCTCCCCGCATATATAGAGAAGCGCGAGCCGGTTAAGGGGGAGAAGAAGTAAAAGAAAAGAGAGGAGAGAGAGCGCAGGCAGGCAGCAGGAAGTCGGTGCGGGAGAGCGGGAGAGCGAGCGAGCGAGTGCAGGCTCGCGTGTAGCTGAACAGGCGAGCCAAACAGCTGAAGCAGGACGGTGTAGAGAAGGTCAGCTACATTAAGAGTGTCTCGCCTGTTGCAGAGCCCGCAGGTGAGACGCTAACAGAGAAGAAGCACCGGGGATAGTCATCTGTTTTTTAAAGACTGCATCCTTTTGACGTTTTAACCTCGTGTTAAAGGATTGTTATTCTTGTGTATTTTAAACCTCCACTTCACAACTGTTTATTGAATTTATTGAATGCTCTACTGCACTTTGGACACCTGTTTTGATTCTTTTAATAATCAGTTATATTATTTACCAGTGTTATTTATTAAAGGTAGACTACAGTATATATAATTTATCAGTGTTATTTGTTAGGAAAATTGATTTTTATGTTAATATATTTGGGGTGCGGAACGGATTAACTGGATTTACATTATTTTCAATGGGGAAGTTTGTTCTAGATACGAGAAATTCGCTATACAAGCTCAGTGCTGGAACGAATTAAACTCGTATCTAGAGGTTCCACTGTATTTTTGTCTTTTGTGAAAGTGTGTATTTGATATTTGGACTTCATTCTTTGCACATTATACACTTCATGTCAGTATAATATAAAAAAAGTTTCTGTTCTAGTTACATGTTCAACATTTCTTGCCTCACATTTCCTGTCATCCTTCATTTACACAGATCGTTGTAGACACAGAACACACAGTTCCAAATACAATATTTACCTTATACAATTCAATGCACCTCACACCCAGATAAACAGACTTGAGCTGGAAGAACTTTATGTACGACTAAAGCTTTGTCGGTGGAGGGATGGGAGAGCAGGCTGCCTGCTGCTTGTGCTGCTTGACACATTTGCTAAACAAAAGATGCTGATGGAGGGGTACAAAGGAATTTAAGGTGGCCTGGGATTGCAAGTTTTTACATAGGCTTCAGAGATTCTAGTGCTCAAGGTGTTGGTGGCAACTCAGAGGAATCCTAGTAGATGTATCTAAATTAATGTAACTCCTCAAGTATTGTATTAGCCTCATCTATTCTGTGTTTATCATTAGAGCAGTCACAAGGAGATGTTGTTTGATGGTTAAAGGTGTCTGTTGATGATGATAATTTTTTTGTTGTTGATCTCTGTCAGTTCCTAATGTGAGTTCTCACAAGCTTATAATGAAAGGAGGTTTTAATAATACTTTAAAATCAGTCAACAGCTTCCAACACATTATCTTAAACTGCTGTTGTATATTTTGTGAAAGATTACAACCTCTTGGACCTTAAATTTGTTCTTCTTTTACTCAAGACAATATTACTTCTTTCAACAGCACACCATAACTATTTACATATTAACTATTTGCCTTTTCTTCAATATTCCAAATATGATTCTATCATTATTTTGAGTTTTCCTGCTCATAATTTAGAAATTATATCTCTATGCTTTATTAATGCAACTCATTGTTGATGATTAACACTAGAATTACCAGAGCCAACAAAAAACTCATAATTCCAGCCTACCTTAAATCCCTTCGCACCTCAGTGTCTTTTGTCTTCTAAATGTGTCGATAAGCCCAAGCAGCCTGCTTATACCATCCTCCCACCACCTCAGAACGGGCAAGAAGTTCTCCCAGTTCCTGCCTTGATTGATTACCTGGGATTGAGCTACCCAGAATTGTAAGGGGAAATAATTTGATGTGTGTTTTGTGTCCACAACAATCTATGTAAACACATAGTTAAAACAGAAACGTTTTTCATGTCTTAGTAATAAATAACAAAATGTAGACATGAACTGTATAATGTGTGAAGACTGATGGCCAAATATCAAATAAACACTTTCACAAAAGGTGCAAGTAAAATACAACAGCTTCCGTGGTGCTGTGGTTAGAATTTCTGACTTATGATCCAGAGGCCATGAGTTTGAAACCACCTCCTTCACACATTTACCATTTTGAGTAGTGAGCTGCTCTTATGGTTAATATTATACAATAAAAAACATACATTTGATTTGTGTTTGTAACTGCCGGTGAAAACTTATAGTACTTGTAAAAGTTAGTTTTTTTTTCACTTTTATTCTCTCAGTCACGATCACAAGACAACACCTACCCCCGCCCCAGATCTGACGCAGTTACTTTTTATCTGAAACTGGGAATAACTGTAGATGTTCCAATCAAACTCAATCCTCAACATTTGCATGTTTAACTTTTTTGACTTCAAGTATTCACACAGTTTTATTTGAAAACTCTTTTTTACTTTTATATTGGCAACTTTGCACATTTGTGGGCTTCTTGGCTAAGGGCAGTAGAGAAAAAAAGTGGGAGGTGAGTTTCATGTAAGTTTGGGGAGCAGCTAGTATCCTACTAGGTGCTTCACCCGTCTTGTATACCCTTCCATTGTAGATTGAAGAGCTCCATGTGCATTTGTTGTATATTTTTATTGTTATGCTTAAAAATATCAAGGTTTGTATTGCAGTTATTTCTCCAAGTGTAGAGCAATCCCAAGCATGCAAAGTTGTTGATGTGGCTTATTGAGAAAATAAAGGTGTTTGATAAAGTTTATGTCAGAATGTTGGTGTCTGATGTCGACAGTGAGTTAATGAGTCAACCATTTGTCAAGGAAATTTGAGACTGCCAATCCCATCATTGATCTTAGCCTCAAAGGTTAGCATCAACTTGCCTCTGCTATTCTCCCATCTGTCAACACCCTTAACACTAGAATTACTAAAGCCCACGAAAAAACTCATAATTCCAGCCTACCTTAAATCTGTTTGTACCTCTCCTTCAACGTCTTTTGTGTTGTAAATGTGTCGATCAACACAAGCAGCAAGCAGCCTGCTATCCCATTCCCCCACCAATACAGAAAGGGCAGAAAGTTCTCTCAGCTCAAGACTGTTTACCTGCATGTGAATTGCCTGGAGTTCTATAGGGTAAATAATATGTTGTTATTTGGAATAAATGCATTTTATGTGTGTCCTGTGTCTATAACAATCTATGTAAACACATTGTTAAAACAGAAATGTTTTTCATGTTTTAGTAATATTTGACAAAATGTACACATGAAGTGTATAATGTGTGAAGCCTGAAGTCCAAATATCAAATAAACACTTTCACAAAAGGTACAAGTATAACAAAACACGTGCGCTTTTATTCAAGAATATAACTGCAGAAAAATAACTTGCGTTAGGGTGCAACAATGACACGGTCTTAATACAACCGTTTTGGTGGTACAGAGGTTAGAATGCGGAGAAGAGACTTTCCGAGACTAAGGTCATAAAACTTATGAAACCATTTCTGGACAAAGGCAGAACTGTAACAACAGTTGTGTGGAGCTTCCAGAAGACATAGCAGAAATATTAGAAAATGTTTCTACTTGAAAACTGACTATGTTTTGTTCCTGTTTGCACTTATTTTGGTTTAGGTGTATGAGTGATCCTCATCTTGTATATCTGTGTATTTCACTTGCAGAATTCTCAGATGATTATGCACTAATGGGTTATATTAATACAGGTGATGAGGCACTGTAAAGGAGTCTATATGGTTTTATTGGTGTAGACTGAAATGTCTGCAGGGTAACTTCAGCCAAATCAAGCACCTGGGGCCTTATTTACAAAACTGCAAGATTTTGAAACTGAAAATATGCATATGCCAAAAAAAAATCAGATTTATAAAATCTGGTGTATGGACATTTCTACATAACTTGGCCTTTATAAATCAAAATCATCTTGTAAATGTGTGTCATGAATGGACCACAAGCCCTGCCTGGTTCCTTCCTGAAAAAAACATATACAGTGCATCCGGAAAGTATTCAGAGCGCATCACTTTTTCCACATTTTGTTATGTTACAGCCTTATTCCAAAATGGATTAAATTCATTTTTTTCCTCAGACTTCTACACACAACACCCCATAATGACAACATGAAAAAAGTTTCCTTGAGATTTTTGCAAATTTATTAAAAATAAAAACATTGAGAAAGCACATGTACATAAGTATTCACAGCCTTTGCCATGAAGCTCAAAATTGAGCTCAGGTGCATCCTGTTTCCCCTGATCATCCTTGAGATGTTTCTGCAGCTTAATTGGAGTCCACCTGTGGTAAATTCAGTTGGTTGGACATGATTTGGAAAGGCACACACCTGTCTATATAAGGTCCCACAGTTGACAGTTCATGTCAGAGCACAAACCAAGCATGAAGTCAAAGGAATTGTCTGTAGACCTCTGAGACAGGATTGTCTCAAAGGCGCAAATCTGGGGAAGGTTACAGAAAAATTTCTGCTGCTTTGAAGGTCCCAATGAGCACAGTGGCCTCCATCATCCGTAAGTGGAAGAAGTTCGAAACCACCAGGACTCTTCCTAGAACTGGCCAGCCATCTAAACTGAGCGATCGGGGGAGAAGGGCCTTAGTCAGGGAGGTGACCAAGAACCTGATGGTCACTCTATCAGAGCGTCAGAGGTCCTCTGTGGAGAGAGGACAACCTTCCAGAAAGACAACCATCTCTGCAGCAATCCACCAATCAGGCCTGTATGGTAGAGTGGCCAGACGGAAGCCACTCCTTAGTAAAAGGCACATGGCAGCCCGCCTGGAGTTTGCCAAAAGGCACCTGAAGGACTCTCAGACCATGAGAAAGAAAATTCTTTGGTCTGATGAGACAAAGATTGAACTCTTTGGTGTGAATGCCAGGTGTCACGTTTGGAGGAAACCTGGCACCATCCCTACAGTGAAGCATGGTGGTGGCAGCATCATGCTGTAGGGATGTTTTTCAGCGGCAGAAACTGAGAGACTAGTCAGGATAAAGAGAAAGATGACTGCAGCAATGTACAGAGACATCCTGGATGAAAACCTGCTCCAGAGCGCTCTTGACCTCAGACTGGGGTGACGGTTCATCTTTCAGCAGGAGAACGACCCTAAGCACACAGCCAAGATATCAAAGGAGTGGCTTCAGGACAACTCTGTGAATGTCCTTGAGTGGCCCAGCCAGAGCCCAGACTTGAATCCGATTGAACATCCCTGGAGAGATCTTAAAATGGCTGTGCACCGACGCTTCCCATCCAACCTGATGGAGCTTGAGAGGTGCTGCAAAGAGGAATGGGCGAAACTGGCCAAGGATAGGTGTGCCAAGCTTGTGGCGTCATATTCAAAAAGACTTGAGGCTGTAATTGCTGCCAAAGGTGCATCGACAAAGTATTGAGCAAAGGCTGTGAATACTTATGTACATGTGATTTCTCCGTTTTTTTATTTTTAGTAAATTTGCAAAAACGTTAAGTAAACTTTTTTCACGTTGTCATTATGGGGTGTTGTGTGCAGAATTCTGAGGATAAAAATGAATTTAATCCATTTTGGACTAAGGCTGTAACATAACAAAATGTGGAAAAAGTGATGCGCTGTGAATACTTTCCGGATGCACTGTACGAACAATCTTTATCATTCATATAAGTCTGCAGACCTTCATTGGATGGTAGTGCAGCTACATGATGTATCCAGTAGTGCAAGATAGAAATTCTCGTCTCTAAATTGGAGGCACACAAAGAAACTTTATTTGGTGGCCTAAGCAAGGGAATCAGCAACAAACGCAAATATGTTGAATGGCAATATGTTACTGCTGCTGTAAATGCCATTAGGTTCAGCCACACTGTGCCTGAAATAAAAAAAAATTCAATCTGTGGTGACAAAGGAGATTTGCAGTCACTTATAGAATGTGTGTGTAACAGAAGGAGGAAAAACGCAGATCTACACTCTCTATTTCGAGCTGTTAAAGGCATCTGTAGTTGGAGATGCCTTTTTTGCAGCATTATGTGGCAGCAGTCCTGATGATTGTCATTCTTAATCTTGTTATCCCAGATGACTTGCATGTTAATTGAGTACAAGCTTATTACGGTTACCAAAAGCGGCTTAATTCTCTCTAGTTGCCCTTATTGAAATATGAATGCATTAAAATGTTCCGATTATGTTAGGAAAATGGGCACTGGTGCAAATGCTGGAAACAATGTTGGAAATTATGTTGGAAACAACATGTTGTATTATATGTATATGCACCCCAACGTACGAAAACTGAATGTAGCACTTTGTTGGTCAGTTAAGGGTTCCAGCATAGCAGATACGACAGAGTGAAGCTTGGCTGAGATATTTCTGACCTGTCGGCCAGTTTTCTGAAAAGTGACAACAGATAGCCTAAACTGACGGGGGGGGGGAGGGGGGAGTTATTTACTGCAAATCCTATGCATTGATCCTCTTTAAAGGGAACTAAAATACAATCTATGCATGGTTAAATAAAAATCTTGAACCTTGAAGGTGAAAGGGCCAAGTATTAAATTGACAACAGAAGCAGAAAGCAGAAGGAAGCATTGAGCTATTTGACTTTGAAGTTTACTATTGGATTATGAGTATTTATAATTTTAGACATTCTTTAGTATCTGGCAAGAACTCAATGTTCCTCTAAAATAAGTGTACAGGGCACTTGCCAACATTTCTATTTAACTCTTGTTTTTTAATCTGTATGAAGAAATATTTCATGGGCTTTTTATTAGTAATTAGCTCTCTGCACTGTGTGTGGCTGATGTTTTTAGTATTGTTTAACAAATCTTAACTCTTTCTGTAATCAACAATACTGTTTACATTTTTAATTACTTTTGCATCTTTTGTATAGCAACACTTGGAAAGAAAATTTCAAATTTCCGAAAAATAAAAAATCTATTTCAGTCATTTAACAAAATTTTAAGATGTATATCTGTCAGTGTAATTTTTCTTCTTTCTTTCCTTCACTAATTCTTTTTTTGTATAAAAATAAACATATTACTTAAACTAAGATAGGAGAAGATTCTGTAAAGGTGACTTTTAAACCTGACTTTTATTAGCCTGGACAAAAATTATTTTCTGTTTCTACCATACTATTCCTCCATTGGAATGGAAGACCATTCTTTTTACTTTCTCGTATACATAGTATAAAGAAAGTGTAGTAATTACGAAATAATTTGACCTTGAGATTTTGATTAATTCAATGCGCTCCTGAAAACGTTTGATCATTTTTGCTAATACGTGTGTGTGTGTGTCTGTGTTTATGTAATGAAACACGATAACATGAGAACACTTTGAGCTAAATGAAATTTGGCATATGGGTGTAATATCAAGATGTTAGTTTTCTCTCAGTTTTTGGGCAACATACATCAACTGTACTTCACCTGACCACTTTTCAAACATTTTCAAATAAACTTGTACATAGTTTAAGTAAACAATTAACTGAAATCATATATAGTCATATGAAAAAGTTTGGGAACCCCCTTAGCCTGCATAATAATTGACTCTGCTTTCAACAAAAAAAGATAACAGTGGTACAGTTAGGTCCATAAATATTTGGACAGAGACAACTTTTTTTCTAATTTTGGTTCTGTACATTACCACAATGAATTTTAAATGAAACAACTCAGATGCAGTTGAAGTGCAGACTTTCAGCTTTAATTCAGTGGGGTGAACAAAACGATTGCATAAAAATGTGAGGCAACTAAAGCATTTTTTTAACACAATCCTTTCATTTCAGGGGCTCAAAAGTAATTGGACAAATTAAATAATTGGAAATAAAATGTTCGTTTCTAATACTTGGTTGAAAACCCTTTGCTGGCAATGACAGCCTGAAGTCTTGAACTCATGGACACCACCAGATGCTGGGTTTCCTCCTTTTTAATCCTCTGCCAGGCCTTTACTGCAGCGGCTTTCAGTTGCTGTTTGTTTGTGGGCCTTTCTGTCTGAAGTTTAGTCTTCAACAAGTGAAATGCATGCTCAATTGGGTTAAGATCAGGTGACTGACTTAGCCATTCAAGAATTTTCCACTTTTTTGCTTTAATAAACTCCTGGGTTGCTTTGGCTGTATGTTTTGGGTCATTGTCCATCTGTATCATGAAACGCTGCCCAATCAATTAGACTGCATTTAGCTGGATTTGAGCAGACAGTATGTCTCTGAACACCTCAGAATTCATTCGGCTGCTTCTGTCCTGTGTCACATCATCAATAAACACTAGTGTCCCAGTGCCACTGGCAGCCATGCACGCCCAAGCCATCACACTGCCTGCACCGTGTTTTACAGATGATGTGGTATGCTTTGGATAATGAACTGTTCCACGCCTTCTCCATACTTTTTTCTTGCCATCATTCTGGTAGAGGTTGATCTTGGTTTCATCTGTCCAAAGAATGTTTTTCCAGAACTCTGCTGGCTTTTTTAGATGTTCTTTAGCAAAGTCCAATCTAGCCTTTCTATTCTTGAGGCTTATGAGTGGCTTGCACCTTGCAGTGCACCCTGCATTTACTTTCATGCAGTCTTCTCTTTATGGTAGACTTGGATATCGAAACGCCTACCCCCTGGAGAGTGTTGTTCACTTGGTTGGCTGTTGTGAATGGGTTTCTCTTCACCATGGAAATGATTCTGCGATCATCCACCACTGTTGTCTTCCGTGGACGTCCAGGTCTTTTTGTGTTGCTGAGTTCACCAGTGCTTGCTTTCTTTCTCAGGATGTACCAAACTGTAGATTTTGCCACTCGTAATATTGTAGCAATTTCTCGGATGGGTTTTTTCTGTTTTTGCAGCTTAAGGATGGCTTCTTTCACCTGCATGGAGAGCTCCTTTGACAGCATGTTGTCTGTTCACAGCAAAATCTTCCACATGCAAGCACCACACCTCAAATCAACTCCAGGCCTTTTATCTGCTTAATTGATATTGACATAACGACGGACTTGCCCACACCTGCCCATGAAATAGCCTTTGAGTCAATTGTCCAATTACTTTTGAGACCCTGAAATGAAAGGATTGTGTTAAAAAAATGCTTTAGTTGCCTCACATTTTTATGCAATTGTTTTGTTCACCCCACTGAATTAAAGCTGAAAGTCTGCACTTCATCTGCATCTGAGTTGTTTCATTTAAAATTCATTGTGGTAATGTACAGAACCAAAATTAGAAAAAAGTTGTCTCTGTCCAAATATTTATGGACCTAACTGTATGTCTTTCATTTCCTAGGAACATCTGAGTACTGGGGTGTTTTCTGAACAAAGATTTTTAGTGAAGCAGTATTTAGTTGTGTGAAATTAAATCAAATATGAAAAACTGGCTGTGCAAAAATTTGGGTCCCCTTGTAATTTTGCTGATTTGAATGCATGTAACTGCTCAATACTGATTACTTGCAACACCAAATTGGTTGGATTAGCTTGTTAAGCCTTGAACTTCATAGACAGGTGTGTCCAATCATGAGAAAAGGTATTTAAGGTGGTCAATTGCAAGTTGTGCTTCCCTTTGACTCTCCTCTGAAGAGTGACAGCATAGGATCCTCAAAGCAACTCTCAAAAGATCTGAAAACAAAGATTGATCAGTATCATGGCTTAGAAGAAGGCTACAAAAAGCTATCTCAGAGGTTTAAACTGTCAGTTGCAACTATAAGGAATGTAATCAGGAAACGGAAGACCACAGGCACAGTTGCTGTTAAACCTAGGTCTGGCAGGCCAAGAAAAATACAGGAGCGGCATATGCGCAGGATTGTGAATGGTTACAGAAAACCCACAGATCACCTCCAAAGACCTGCAAGAACATCTTGCTGCAGATGGTGTATCTGTACATCGTTCTATAATTCAGTGCAATTTGCACAAAGAACATCTGAATGGCAGGGTGATGACAAAGAAGCCCTTTCTGCACTCACGCCACAAACAGAGTCACTTGTTGTATGCAAATGCTCATTTAGACAAGCCAGATTCATTTTGAAACAAAGTGCTTTGGACTGATGAGACAAAAGTTTAGTTATTTGGTCATAACAAAAAGCGCTTTGCATGGCGGAAGAAGAACACCGCATTCCAAGAAAAACACCTGCTACCTACTGTCAAATTTGGTGGAGGTTCCATCATGCTGTGGGGCTGTGTTGCTAGTTCAGGGACTGGGGCCCTTGTTAAAGTCGAGGGCTGGATGAATTCAACCCAATATCAACAAATTCTTCAGGATAATGTTTAAGCATCAGTCACAAAGTTGAAGTTACACAGGGGTTGGATATTCCAACAAGACAATGACCCAAAACACAGTTCTAAATCTACAAAGGCATTCATGCAGAGGGAGAAGTACAATGTTCTGGAATGGCCGTTACAGTCCCCTGACTTGAATATCATCGAAAATCTATGGGATGATTTGAAGCAGGCTGTCCATGCCTGGCAGCCATCAAATTTAACTGAACTGGAGAGATTTTGTATGGAAGAATGGTCAAAAATACCTCCATCCAGAATACTGATACTCATCAAAGGTTATAGGAGGCATCTAGAGGCTGTTATATTTGCAAAAGGAGGCTCAACTAAGTATTGATGTAATATCTCTGTTAAGGTGCCCAAATTTATGCACCTGTCTAATTTTGTTATGATGCATATTGCATATTTTCTGTTAATCCAATAAACTTTATGTCACTGCTGAAATACTACTGTTTTCATAAGGCATGTCATATACAGTATTAAAAGGAAGTTGCTACTTTGAAAGTTCAGCCAATGATAAACAAAAATCCAAAAAATTAAGAGGGGTTCCCAAACTTTTTCATTTGACTGTATAGAAGGTTTTTGTGTTAAATTGCATTATAAGAAGAGAAAAATAATTGATATTTTATATTGTTGTTAGTTAGGGTAAGAAACAGAAAGATATATAATTTCATGTTGATTGGATAACCGGAAATCATACTTTAACAGGTATCAGGACTGTTACATATGCATTACTACCATTATATAAATAGATATAAATAATTTACATTTTTTATGATCATTATTATCGTTCTATATAAAATTTGACCTTGATCAGGTGACTGTAAGTGATATATTACAACTACAAAAAAAGAATCAGATTTGAAATTTCATTTTGATCAGATTACCGGAAGTAGTTCTTTGCCATATAAGCTTCCATTATAAACAAAGATAAGAGGTTGAAATGTTGTAAGAAACACACAGATATGAAGTTTCATTAAAATCGGACAACCTGAAGTGGTATCTACTTTACCTGAACAGGTATAAGGAAAGTTGAGTGGAGAACACCCCAGATTTTTTATGCTTTACGTGTGTTGCTTTACAAAAGACTGGCAAATTAGCACTTATCAACACCCTTAACAAAATAACTAACTATAGTTAGTATATGGTGGTATACTTCTGACGTTTGGTATGGATCATTGTGACACATCTGGTTTAATAAAAGTTTATTGCCTCATAGGATTGATATTTTTATAGGCATCAAATTTGTGTTTACCTTTTTTTTTTACCCAGAACTAGGTATTTTCAAGAATTTACCTCACCACTTTGATTGATTGACATTTCAATATGCTTTCTTGACAGTTGATTCTTTGATACTGTTGAAGCAGGTTTATCTGTTAAAACAGATTAATATAATCTTTTGACACTTTGGTGCTTGTTATTGTTTTTCTTAAGACAAATTGTGTTCCACAATTGTTTTCAGCTATGGTTTTTTGAAATTTAATTTATGCTTTTTTTGGTTTTGTGCTTAACCCTATAATGCCATATGTATTATATTGGATACAGGTATTACAGCGGAGACCCTCACTGTCTTCAAACGTCGTCTGAAGACGCACTTCTTTAAACAGCACTTGGGGGACTAAAGTCCCCATACTCTTTTCTACCCTTTTCTCAAAAAAAAAAAAAAAAAAATTTTTGTACTAACTTACTATTTTCTTCTAGCATGGTTTTGTGTACAACTTGGTCAGCGGTAACTTGTTTAATGACAGTAGATTTAATCCTAGCCTTAAAGACTGAAGAACAGTCGTAGATTACCAAGCACTGTTGTAAGTCGCTCTGGATTAGAGCGTCTGCTAAATGATGTAAATGTAAATGAAATGTAAATTTCTAAGGCCTGTTCCTCATTAACAGGATTAGCATTTTCCTCAAAAACCAGTTGTATACAATAATACAGTCGTCCCTCGCCATATCGTGGTTCACCTATTGCGGCTTCACTGTATCACGGGTTTTTTAAATACAAGTGATCACCCACCTATTGCGGAAGTTATGTTCCAGACCCATCAGCAATAGGTAAAAATCCGCGATATAGAAAGACCATATAAATAAACATTTTTATAGTTTAAGCCTTAAAATATCCATCCTACATGCTTTAAACACATGTAAACTTATAATACACACTTTGTTAACACATATGATATGTGAATGTCGGGCTAAGGATATGAGTAACATCTCACTATTATAAAACATTTTAACTTGACACAAGACAAGGCAGTGAGACAGGAAAATAGGTGCTCTACAGGCTTTTAAATTGTTGACACGCAGAGCGACAAGCAGCACAAAGCCAGCACAAAGTCCACTTCTCCTTAGCGGTCATTCAGCTCCCCACCCCCTTGACAACGCGAAGTGGCAGGAGCGTACTGCACCTCTGGGGAGGGGGGTTTGAGTGAACGTGAGTTCAGCCCTCACACACCCCCACTCCTCCTCCTCCTTCAGAACGCGCAGAGCGTCAAGTAGGCATTTTGGCAGAAGCAGCACAAAGTCCATTTCTGCTCAGCGTGAGTTCAGCTGCCCTCCCTTCACAAAGCGAGTGGCAGACACATCGACGTCTGATCGCTGCATGTAGTGTTGCTCTGCGGTGTTTAAGAATGTAGAAAGTGTTTAAGAGCATAGGAAGTGTTTATATGAGTGTGGGAAAGGTTAATAAGAGTGTGGGAAGGGTTTATAAAGCCTTAAAATATATATAAACTAGCAAAATACCCGCGCTTCGCAGCGGAGAAGTACTGTGTTAAAGAGGTTATGTAAACATATATATACATAAACATAGTGTATATACATAAATATATACATATACACATCCACATATATATACATATATCAACATATATATACACATACATATATATATATATATATATATATATATATATATATATATATATATACACACACATGCAGACACATATACATATATATATACATATGCATATTTGTATATCTACATATATATACACATATATACATATACATATTTTTATATCTACATATATATAAACATATATACATATATATACATATTTGTATATCTACATACATACACATATATCTATCTATCTATATATATATATATATATATATATATATATATATATACATATATATATACACACATATATATATACACATACATATATATATATATATATATATATATATATATATATATATATAGCTGATTAGCCAGTGGATTCGCTCACTGAGTGCAAGAGAAAAAAATAAAATGTATGTATAAAATAAGTTAAATTGCCAAATTTTTTTTTCCACAAATAAAGAGCACTTACAATAACATAGAAATCAATATAAACAACATTAACATCATTATCATTTGAGAATATGAAGTAATATATAAGAAGCACATTGCATATAAATATAAATTATTAAACATTAAAATGTTCTTCTATAAAACAGTACCGTGGCTATTAGTTTGTCTGTCCAGGATTTTAAATCAGCTGTAGCTCGCAAACCGTTTCACCTATTGACTTGAAATTTGGTACACAGATACTACGTCATGTCTACTATTCGCTTTCCCACACATATGAACACACATATATATATATATATATATATATATATATATATATATATATATATATATATATACACACATACATATACACACACATACACATATATACATATACATACATAGTGCGTTGCAACACGGGCTGTGATTGTTACATGGGAGGGAGACGACAAATCACAGCTTCCCGCTTTGTAATCGGGCTTGTGATTGCTGCTTTGACGGATGTCCAGATCCCACAGTATTTCCCCTTAGGAGAGGCGTTAGGCAAGTGTAATTGAATAGCGGTGGTGCAAGTTATTACTCTTTTTATCTTTATTTTATTTTATTGTAGAATCAACTCACAGCTGCGCGCACCAGTGCGTGCGTGGCGGATGCGTACCGCTGACGTTTTCATTGTCTACCACCTTCGCTAATCATTCTTGAGGCAGATTGAAGACTTAAGTGCCAGCTTAACTGAAAAATTAAAGAAAACATACTAAGTTTTAAAAGAAATCAGTTTTAACGGGAAAAGATGCCGACGAAAGAAGAGAAGCAGCGGGACGCTAGGGTCAAGAGCTGCTCATTAAGCAGCAAGCGCATCAACCTCTGAGCAAACGAATGGTAAACGTACAGAGAAAGAGGATAAATACTATGAATGGTCATGTCAAGTGTATTCACTCCACGTTATCGTGGAGTGCGGTGTTACTGGTATTTTGATAAAAGAATCTGAATAACATATAAGAATCGTATAAATTATTAAACAGTAAAACATTAACATTTAAGAAGTAAAGATACATTGAGTACTACTGTAGTGCTTTCGGGTATAGTACATTTTTTGTTTGCCCATTACATGCATAAATGTATAAATTTTTTGGTGTACCTACCCAAGAACAGGCGACATGACCCGGCAGTTAAAAATTTATCGCTCCAGCAATTTTAACTCTGTTACAAAGTCATCTAATATGGTATTGCAAACGGCAGCGGGAGCGTTTCTATAAAGTCAATTTAAACTTACTGTTTACACCGTGCTTTGAAGATGCATAGTATGCGACACGTGTTTCGCCGTAATTGTGGGCTCATCAGGAGTACACAGTCACTGCACTCCCTTACGGGAATCGATCCTCGGACGTAGAGGCGAAGCCCCTAACGTTGTGCCACGGCGTGAGGTTCGTTCATTTGACAGCATGTAGATCGGGGTAATTACATTGCAGGCATTCGTAGTGTGATTCACAATCTGATTGTATGGGTGGTTACCTACCAGGTAACGCTTGTGGTTGGTGAGCAAGTCGGCTAACTTCTGCCACGGTGCCCTCTTTCAGTTGCGAGAAGCAGATCATACAATGGTTGAAATAGTTTAATATATATAGCAAAATCACCGCGCTTCGCAGGGGCGAATATGGTATTGCAAACGGCAGCGTTTGTATAAACTTAAAGTTACGGTTTATACCGTGCCTTGTTTCATATTCTTTTCCTACCTTATCAATTGTGTAATGTGTTTTTTGAACAGGTTTGATTAATGCAAGTGATCACTCCTGCTGCGTTCAGTCACTTCACGTGAGCCACTCTCTTGTGTGATGTTGCGATGTCCACGGGTTTATTTAATGTTAGCTAAGACCCGGCAGTTAAAAGTTTCTCGCTACAGCAATTTTAACTCTGTTACAAAGTGATGCAAACTCTCGTTTATACCTCGTGTCTTCTCATTAAACTTGTATCTCGCGAATATGGCATTGCAAACGGCAGCGGGAGCGTTTCTATAAAGTTAAGGTTACGGTTTACACCGTGCTTTTTTATACCTCGTGTCTTCTCATTAAACTTGTATCTCGCGAATATGGTATTGCAAACGGCAGCGGGAGCGTTTCTATACAGTTAATTTAGACTTACGGTTTACACCGTGCTTTTTTATACCTCGTGTCTTATGAAGATGCTTGTATGCGTCACTCACTCGCTTCTTATTGTTTCGCTGCCTTGTCAATTGTGTAATGAATGTTTTCTTCTGCGCTCTTTGGGGCTCCTCCTTCTTTTCTACGTACTGAGTTCACAGTCAGTTCACGTGATTACGTGGGAGGCGTGATGACGCGACACGCAACTCAGTCTCCTACGGCCATCTTGCTGCCTACCATTACAGTATATGGACAAAAAAGAGGTTCCAGTTATGACCATTACGCGTATAATTTTGAAATGAAAACTGCCTAACTTTTGTAAGTAAGCTGTAAGGAATGAGCCTGCCAAATTTCAGCCTTCCACCTACACGGGAAGTTGGAGAATTAGTGATGAGTCAGTCAGTCAGTCAGTAAGTGAGTGAGTCAGTCAGTCAGTCAGTCAGTGAGGGCTTTGCCTTTTATTATAATAGATAATAAAATAAATATAGGTCACTACTTCGCGGATTTTCACCTATCGCGGGGGGCTCTGGAACGTAACCCCCGCGATAGGTGAGGGATGACTGTGTACATGTTTTCTCCCCCTGGTGGATGATCTATGCATCACAGGTGGCAAAGGCCACTTTTTTTTCAAGAATCCAAGATGGCCGCATGCTAGGTGGAAGTTACCAGCATTTTGAAGTGATAAGATGCCCTCATTTTGAAACAGTTACAGTAAGCGAAATGAAAAATAATGTGATTATATTTCAAAATAAGTCTTTACTAGGGTGAAACCGCTCATCATAACTTAATTTTTCATTAAATAATTTATAGAAAAACTGTGAGGAAAAGGTGTGAATCAAATATGATACTATGGGTATATAAATGTATTTCATGGGTCAGTGCATCAGTTGTTGTTTTAGTGCATTTCTTGATTAAATTCGTATTATATGTACAGTAATTCAAACTGCACTAAATATATTATTCAATTTAAGCTTGAATATTTCTTTCAGTGTATATTTTGAGTATAATTTTATGTTTATGTCAGTTGTAAATAGTCAGTATATTATTTGTAAATGTAACAATGTATTGTTTGTTTGATTATGATTTGAATATTTAGATGGCAAAGAAGTACAATGTAGAAAATGTTTTAAATATGATAATTGATGGAAATTCAAGTGACATAGAACAGTTAGGGGAGGTAGATGACGATGGTAGTGATGAGGAATGGACTCCTAAGGTAATGGCTGCTACAGAGGGATCAGATAGTAGTGGTGAAGAAGATGAACCTGTAGATAAAACAGACACACCAGTAACGCCAAAACAGAGCACACAAAGCATTCAGCAAAGGGCAAAGTAAAAAAGAAAGAGTACAGATGGAGAAAAGTGCCATTTAAAAGTCCAAGTGTTGATTTTGATAGACATGTTGAGGACTTCTCTACAGAAAGGTCAGAGTGGACACCATACATGTGTTTCAAGCAGTTTGTTACTGATGAAATGATTCAGGATATTGCACAACAAACTAACTTATACAGTGTACAGAAACTGGGAACATCAGTAAATACAACACCCAAAGAAATTGAACAGGTTCTTGGCATGTACATGCACATGGGGCTGGTACAGATGCCCAATGAAAGAGCCTATTGGGAGATGGAGACAAGGTACCCCACAGTGTGTGATGTGATGTCTCGAGAATGATTCCTTAAATTGCTGACACTGATTCATTTTCAAGACAACCTCAGTGTGTCTTACGACCAGAAGAAAGACAAACTGTGGAAAATTAGACCATGGTTAGAAAAACTGCGCCAACAGTTTCTTCTCATGCCTCCTGAAGAATTTCATGCGGTGGATGAAGTAATGGTGCCTTTTAAAGGTAAGTCTAACCTGCGTGTTTACATGCCATCCATACCTCACAAATGGGGGTTCAAGATGTGGGCAAATGCTGGACAAAATGGGTTTCTGTATGATTTTGCTGTCTGCCAAGGTGCGGAAAATCCAGATAAGGAGAAATCTGATGTTGGTGTTTCCAGAGATGTTATCCTGAAATTGACCTCAACCCTTCCAGCAGGACAAAATCACAAGGTTTTTTCTGACAATTATTTTACATCAGTACCTCGGGTGGATCACCTGAAAGAACGAGGACTCTACTATTTGGGAACAGTTCGAATGAACAGGGTAAAGAACTGCAGTATGATGGAAGAAAATGATTTGAAGAAAAAAGGAAAGAGAGTCATGGAATTTCAGAGTGAATCAGAAAAACACTATCATTGTGAGATGGTGTGACAACAAGGTGTGAACCTACTCTTCTCATTTGTTGAAGTTGAACCAGTGACAAATGTGAAACGCTGGGATCAAAAATCCAAAATGTACATAATGGTGCCAAGACCCGCTATTGTGGAGACATACAACAAATATATGGGTGGTGTTGACCTTCTTGACATGTTGTCTGCTCTTTACAAGTTCTCCTTTAGATCCAGAAGATGGTATCTGTACATTTGGTGGCACACTGTCACTGCGGCAGTCATAAATGCATGGAATCTTTACAAGAGAGACCGGAAAGAACTGGAACTTAGGAAGAAACCAATGCCATTGTGAAAATTTCAAGCTTCTGTTGGGACTTCTTTTACAAGCGCAGGAAAAGGCAAAATCCGGTATGGCAGACCACTGTCCTCTCCAGAACACGATAAAATATCCCCACGTAAAAGACGAGCTGTTGATGTACCCCCTGATGTGAGAAAGGATGGCATTGACCATTTACCAACTTGGAAAACCAGACAGAGGTGCAAGCACTGCCCAGGAAGTCACTTCTCACATGTCTACTGTGAGAATTGCAAAGTCGACCTTTGTCTAAACAAAGACAGAAACTGTTTTTTGGCATTTCATGAAACATAAACAAGTTGCCAAATATACTTTACACACAGTGTAAAGTACTAAACCTGTTGTAAAAAGTTGTTAAATGATGTAAAACATATTTGTGTGTGCTAAGGTTTTTCTAAAGGCACACAGTTTTTGGTTGACTTGAAACGCCTGGTGTTTCAAATGTGATACAAAAAAAAAATATATCATATTTCCAGGTCATATTAAAAAAAATTTGTTTTTGAACTCTCAAAAGGATTCAATAAACAGTTCAGTCTTGAAAAAACAGAATTTTCTGACTATTCATTCATATAGCAGGCTTTATAGGGTTAAAATTCATTACTTTTTGTGATTTAATACTGTTTGTGAAATTTTCTTCATTGTTCTTGTTCTGAATTTCCACAAAGGTTATTAATTTATTGGTGAAATTACACAACTTAGTGTTAGTGTTTGTGTTCAATACCTATAACGTATGATTGGCTACATACTGTATGAACACTAACAGTTTGTAAGTTTGTTTTTCATTGTTACACGTTATTTTTGTCAATGAAAGAAATTTGTTTTACCGGTAATTACTGTGTTTGTTTGAACTAATTTAATAAATTATGATCAATTAAATTATTGTTTTATAATTTTTCTGGTAAGAGATCATTTTTAATTACAGTATAGATATTCTTTAAAATTTAAAATTTACCTACTGTACCTTTCTGATTTGCACTACGCATTTACTTCTTTCTCCTTACGTTAAATTCCACGAATTTTATTTCATATATGTTTTGATCTTTCATCAGTTTTGTAATGTTTGCGAATTAATTGACATTGATTCTCATTTTCCATATTTTTTGGATTGCCTGAACTTTTTTTATTACCTACATTTTAATTTTTTGTTTGAAAATGAGAGTTAAAAAGCAGACAGCATCACAGAAGGAAATTAATCAGCTGCATACATTTTTACGCTCTGATTTTTCATATAAGCAAAATGAAATTACAGAGCTAGAATAGTATATAATTTTTGGAATATCTAATTATTCATCTTATTTAGTAACAGTTTATTAATTACGTTGCACGTATTATTATTTTTAGCTGTTATTTAACTTCTCAACAAGCAAAGAATTACATGGTACAAACACAAAATAACATAATTGCAAATTTATCTAATCAGGTAAAAGAACTATCAAATAAACTTGAAATTTGAATAGGTACATGTTTTGTTTCACAAGTTGATATATTAATACAATTATTATATTATCTCTATGTGTATGAGAAAGTCGAGTGGAGAACACTCCAGATTTTTGACATAGATAATACCATCTCTGTGAATCTGGGACACTCCATGTTAGATCATACAAAGTTTCATTCAGCATCTCCAGTTGTTCTAATGTACTGTGTCTCAATGGTCACTCAAAACAAGGATTGCACCCATTAAGGTTATACAGTGTGTGTGACTTTGTGTTAAATGTCTGAAGAGTCCAATTCTCAAGCCCAGACCTTTGGAAGAGTGGAAGCAAAAGGTTCTGTTTTTTCTAAAACTTCTGTAAATCTGGTTTCTTCACTCTCTCAGTCATTCATCATCTCTAATCTTCTTCCTCCTTGGGGATGAAGTGCCACTTGAGGAATCTATAAGGCACTACTGGGAATATGATTTTGCTCCAAACGTTTCCTTGATAAGCCTCAAGAGCGTCTTTGAAACTGTTCATTTGTTCACTTACTTTAATTTACAAATGAGATATTTCCTTAATAAACTTGTTAGCATGGATATGTTTGTAATGTACAGAAAGAAATATTTAGAATATTTGCTGTTTCACTTTCTGTATGATTTGCTTCACTCTGGCTTTTAAAATATTTCACTTCGTCTTTTAAAGTTCTGCTAGAGTTCAGATTGTAGATAAGTCTTTTATGGTAGTCTTTTGCATTTTCAGCTATATTTTTCAGATGATGTCTTTTGGCATTTCTGAAATATTCCATCTGTGGATAAAATTATATAATATTGCAGAATGCCCAGAATGGGGGGTAGCTGGTCAGGTTACATAGGTCTTGTCTGTGTAACAGAATGTAGACTAGTGTTGGATTGGTTCTAAAATTTTGACTTTGGTATAAGCTTTCAGATCTCCCCCCACCTCGTCTCATTTTTGCTTAAAATTCCCCAAAACCCGCAAACATAAGCAATTCCCTTGTATGCCCCACTGTGGATATTATTAAACTGAGTCTGCAGAGCATTTATATAAATTTATTAGTTTAAAGAGTGCTTCCCAATCACATTACTCCCTTTGTATGCTGCACTTTGTAAATCACGAATAGGAACAGGACCGCGTCCACCTTGGACTCTCCAGCATGTTTATATAAATATATTAGTTTGAAGATCATTTCCACAATGGTGATTCTAGCTAGCTGTAATATGTATAATAAATAAAAAGAAGCTGAAGACCATGGGTTCACTTTGGAGTTCTGATAGCACTAATAAATAACAGCACGACATGCTTGAAAACAAGCATTTATTTCCAATACTGTAATTAACAAAATGCTGTAACTGTACCGTTTTATAAATTGGGGTTTTCAGTTATTTTTCAGTACTGGTATACCAAGCAACCCTACTGCTGACCCCCTACAGATTAACTTTTTTTGGGGGATGCTGCTGATTGGTGTTATTGTTTTCTTTACCAATTATCTCATTGATAATATTAGTAGACCAATATTGTTAGAATCCATGTATGTTAATGAGATTGAAATTGCTTAGTTTTATTGAGTGTTTAACCAAATCTGTGTATGTGTATGTATGCCTATTATATATTTTATACAATTTTGTATGATTGAGGAGTCATAAGCCTAGGCAATTATAGCTAAAATATTTTCACTAGATTGAGGAGTAAAGAACTTGTCCAGGTATTTTTGTGCTAATTTTAAATTCATATTTGAATATTATAAATTACTAGGGGGCTTCGCTCGCCAACCCCCATATTTGGTTTTCCGGATACACACTTTTAAGATTTTTTTTTCTTTGAATTGTTGCTATTTCATTAGTTTCACTTTTATTTCTGAACTTCTGTAAAAACAATATTTGTAATCTTGCGAGTCCCAATATGCTGAATCTTTTTAATGAGGTCAGGATAGGTTTTTCTGTTTGGAATTTCAGCACAGACAAAACGATCTACATCATCAGCAGTTAATAATTTTTTTTTTACAAATAAGTTGTTCAGTTTCTTTAGTTGTTAAGATGTTAAGTTCTGTATGTAGGGCCTGCCTTTTCCTGTGGAGAACTTCATTTGGACGCCTGGCTTGTTCTTCATCTATTCTAGTAATTTCATTTCTTAGCTCTGACACTTTCTTGGTTTCTAATTTATTTCTGTGGGAGAGATATGAAATAATCTGTCCTCTTAAGAAGGCCTTTAGAGTTTCCCAGAGTGTTCCTGCAGAGACCTCTGTGGACGTGTTTGTCTCTAGGAAGAAGCTGATTTGTTTAGATATAAATTCTGTGCAGTTCTCGTCTGCCAATAAAAGAGGGTTAAGACGCCATCTGCGAGGTGAGTATGAGGGGCTTATTGATTTTAGCTCCAAGACTAGAGGGGCATGGTCAGAGATAACAATTGTGTTAAATTTGCATGATTTAATTGTAGGCAGGAAATTATTATCTATAAAAAAATAATCAATTCTTGAGTAGCTATAATGCACTGGTGAGTAGAACGAATATGTTCTTGAGTTTGGGTTAAGAAACCTCCAAGGGTCTGACAAGTTGTGATCATTCAAAAACTGTGTAATTATCTTTGCAGTATTAGATGTCGTCCCCCCTGTCACAGGAGTCCTATCTAAGAGTGGATTTAAAACACAATTAAAGTCCCCAGCCATTATAATTTTATGAGTGTTCACATTGGGAATGGATGCAAATAGATTTTGCATGAATTCCTTATCATCAACATTGGGTGCATAAACATTTATCAAAATCATTTTACTGTTATATAAGTTGCCCATGACCATCACATATCTCCCTTCAGGGTCCGACACTACATCTGATGCTACAAATGGAACTGCTCTATGTATGAGAATTCCCACCCCTCTAGTTTTCTTTATAAAGCTAGAATGGAACAATTGGCCAGTCCAGTCTTTTTGTAATCTGAACTGATCCTTGGTTAGTAAGTGGGTCTCCTGTAGAAATACTATTTTAGCGTTTAAGCCTGTTAGGTGAGAGCATACTTTCTTTCTTTTTAATTCGTGATTCAGGCCTTTAACATTCCAGCTCACAAAGTTAACTGTCCCATCATGGAGACATTGATTCTGAGTTTTTAATGTCATTTATAGTTTTAATTGGTAATATGGCAGTTTTAATCTTAGTTTCAAGATTCCCCATGAGTTATTGCATTTTAGCCTATTGTTGCATTGATATCTATAATTATAAGAATTACAAGAATAGATTAGATATAACCTGCTCTCCTTCTCTCCCCCCTTTATCCCCCCACCCCCCCATTTTGCCTCCCCACATGAGGCTAGATCCCACTTCGCGATGTTCCAGTCCTCTGACATACGAAGAGACAGAGCACGTCCAAAACAAAACAAACCCCATCCTGCAACGGTGTTACAGAAGTAAAACAGAGATATCTTTTGCAGTTAAATTCTTAATACTATCTGCCGAAGATGTTCTCATTAACAATATTTAAGCTGAAATAATCTTCAGCACTTTTAAGTTAAGATATTAAGATTAAAAAAAAAAAAGAAAACAACCCTGGGAATGATTTTAAAAACTAGTCTAGGATAAACCTGGTAATTCCTACTGTAATAGTATAATGGTAATAGTATAGATAGTAGAAAAAGCAATAAACCAAGGGTATGAAGTTAAACAGTCTACTTTAAGGTATAGTAAAATAAAAAAAAAAACAAAAAAAAAAAACCGAATCCTACTTTAATTACTTCCACATTTTCACACTCACGTCTATAACTGATTAAAACATAAACATATAAAGTCCAGATAAAGAAAGAAAAAAAAAAAAAAGGGATGTATAATTATAATACCAGTCTCTTTAAACATGGATCCAGAGAGCAGATCATAGGTCCTTCCCGTGCCTTGATAGAATACGGCTCCTTATTAACTTTCAAAAAAGTGTCGGAAACAGCTTCTTTAGTTCTTTTTCAGCTTCTTCTTTGCTTAAGAAAATATAATGTTGATCTTGAACTTCCACTTTAAGTTTGGCGGGATACAGGAGGTTGTATTTGATATCGGCTTTCCGTAGCAACTTTTTAATGTCGATGTAGGATCTGCGTTTTGCAGCTGTTGATGGTGAGAAGTCGGGAAAAATACGAATAAGATTATTTTCGAATATAATCTCTTGCTTGCGTCTGAGATGTGCCATCACATCAAGCTTACATCGTAGTCGCTCGAAGCAGACAATAAAAGACCTAGGTTTAAAGGCGCTTGGTATCTTTGTGCGATAAGCCGTGGCTATCTCAATGTCGAGTTTAAAGTCATCTCCAATTATTTTAGACAGTAATTCTACTGCATATTTCACTGGGCTTGAGCTTTCTCGTTTCTCAGGTATACCCTCAATTCTTATATTATTTCTTCTGCACCCATCCTCCAGGGCTGCAAGTCTGTCTCCAAGTTTTTTGCATTCCGAGTTCGCAGCTGTGGCTTTTTCATCGGCGTTAGACGCCAGTTGTTCCGCTGTTTCCACTCGAGCCGTGAGTCCCTGCTTAACGTCTTACAGCTGATCTGAAACGTCATTAATATGGTCATCAAGCCTTTTCAGTTTGGAATTAGTTTCTTCAATGTGTTCCACTAATTTCTCCAACATGCCTTTAAAGTTCACGTCAAAATGTTTAAATAGACGCGTTTCCTTATCTTTGTTATCCTTCTTGAGCTCAATGGCCACCTTCTTAAAATCATTCGTGTTATCTTTCTTAAGCTCATTCATGGCCATAACCATGGCAGTGGCCAGTGTAGCAATCATCTCTTTCAGTTCAGTTTTCAGTTCAGACAGTTCGCTTCGGCTTTTGTGCTCCGCGAGTGGAAATGCAGCTCCTGTTACAGCAGGCGCTGCGGGCTCACGATGAGTAGATGAGAGCACGTCCTGCAGAGCCCTTTCTAGTCTCGAATGATCCTCAGAAATCGGCGATCCATCGCGACCTGTATCACTTGCACCTTCGCTCCCATTTTCACTCTCGACTGGAGACGATACAATGGAGCGGGGTCCCAGGAATTCTGCGCATTCGTCTACCTGTTCCAGGTCAGTCTCCGTGAGGCCATACCTTGCCCTTGCACTCAGGCCAGAAGTCTGTCCAGACTTTGATACAGCTTTAAGTTTCTTTTCCGGTTCTTTCTGACTTTTCTTCTTGCTACTCATGCTTGTATATTGTAGTGGAAGTTCCTTGGTCGGGTTAAATACAGGATACCTCTAAATAATATGAAATACGTGGGAAAATAAAGCCGCTGCTAGCGGAGCTCTGCTTCAGACATCCATCTCCTATAAACGGACAAAACCAAAATAATTTTTTTTTACAAAGTAAAAAAGTAAGTAGAGTTCTGCATTGGACTCCTGTCTGTAAAGTCGTGCTTTATTCCTCTCACCATTCCAAAAGTACATGGGGTTACCAAGGTGATACCCCAGCTTTTATCTATGTTTTTGTACAAGGGCTAAACAGAACGTTTTTGACTCCTGGGGTAAATTTAGGTTTTTAAATAAGCAGACAGATAAATATATATACATGAACAAAGTAACCAATAAATGCATGTGCGGTAAACTCCGTTTTTGAAATTCTCAAGATTCTTTATTTGTCACATGCCTAGTTATACAGGACAACACGCAGTGAAATGCATCCTGATCCGCTTATCAAAAACTGTGCAAAGTTAGAAGAATATCAGTTAGATTAACAAAAAGTAATAGATTGAAAGATAACAGTATAGTAGAACATAATAAATAAGTAAAATTATGTGAATAAAGTAGAATTAACTGTTAAGGTGCAATAGTGTAGTAATTATTGTGCAAAACCAAAGTTAGACTGGTGCATAGTTAAATGAGGAAGTTTGTTTGTTTGCGCTACTGCGATCTTTACTTTTTTATATTTTCTAATTTCCTACTTCATATCCTTTAACTTTCTCCACATGTGTATAGCACCAAGGTTTTCTTTTTTTTTTTTTGAGCCTTTCTAATTTCCCTAGTTTCATAGTCTCTAACCTGCTCTGCATGTGTTTATTTATTTATTTTTTTATTTTATTAATTTTCATTGTAATCATTCCATACAAACAGATCAATTTATAACCCAACAAAATTGAAGACAAATCAAACCCCAACCCTGAGAAGGAGAGCTTAGCTAAAGGAAAATTGCTTAAGGCTTTTTAATAAGGCAACATTAAACAAAAGAAAGGGAGAAGTAAATATATATGTAAATAAGAGATGGAGAAGGGAGTTAAATGCGGTAATAGTTATTTCTCTTATTCTAAAATAATATTGATTAAATCCTGCCAGGTTTTGAAAAAATTTTGTACAGATCCTCTAACTGAGAATTTGATTTTTTCCAATTTCAAATAATATAAAACATCGGTTTCCCACTGACTTATAAGAGGAGAATTAGTGTGTTTAGCGCCAACGTTTGTAAACGTCTTTATGAAGTTCTACTTTGTCTTTTACTCACTGTCATTTAATTTTGAGCCGGATTGGACATGCTTTTTTTTCAGTTCCACTTGTTCCGGGCTGATAATTACTCTCCTTATTTTCTGAATTTGCACCTCGATTATTCTTTTTTGCTCTTTTTTCTGTCCAACGCATTTGAGTCTGTTTTCTCCACGCTGCTTTCTTCTTCGCTTATAAGTCGACATTTAATTTATAACGTACTGCCCTTATATGCTTTATATGCGCTGATAGCCCTGGATCTGTGTGTGCTCAAATTCTTCACAAGACTGAATGTTTTGCTGCCTATTGTCCTATTTGATAGATTGTAAGTAGGGTGTGTCTTTGGTCTTGCGGGTCTTTAAAATGTCTCCAGAGAAGATCATGTATCATAGACTTGCTTTTTGCTTTCCAGGACAGGATTTCTTTTTATAATAGATAGATTTGTTTTGGTAAATTAACCACTTTCACCCCACAAGGTATTTACTTATTAGACATCTTCTTAAACTTGTATTACATATTAATTATACTGTTAAAAGAATTCCTAAATATTATCAAAAACTTGGCCTTAACTTGGCGACAACATAGCTTGTAGTCAAAATCGTGGTATATTTTCTTAACTGTTAAATTAATATAAAGAGTTTATGATTTTCTTTTGAGTAAATTTAGCTGGAGAAAAATCCAGGACTTTAAATACAGAACTTCACTGAAAATTACAGTTTGTTGAAATTGACTGAACTTTTGTTTAATGTCTCTTTTTTATGTTGTACTGTAGAGAATATATATACAGTATTTGTAAGTTCTAATGTGTGCTGATAATGGATGGAAAAGTACATTTTCTATTATGCTCTGAAATACTTGGTGAGTTTTATAAAGTACAGTATATTAATTAAGGATATTTACTTCATAATTGCTCCTAATGAGTCAGAAAGATAATGTAATTTTAGTTCAGGGATATTGAAGGCATTTTTCTCTTTTTTGAACAGACTCAGGATGATGGATTGGATAGTTATCAGGTATGTACCGACTTCATTAAAAAAAATTTATAAAATTCCACAGTTAACTGCTAATGTCCCTGCATTACTCAGGATAATTAATAGCAGTTCCAGCAGACCTCAAAGAAGGTCTAAAACAGCCCCACTCCCCCCCCCCCCCCCCCCCCCCCCCCCCCTGGATTTTGCTAACTAAACAAGAATTTTATTTTCCAAAATACAGCAACATCATTCCATTTGCTTCACTCTTGGATAAGGTTGGTCTTCCTTTCTCCAACAAACTCCTCCCACTCCTTTCTCTTATCAGAATATTTTGTTTACTTTCCTTTTGCAAAAAGAGGCCATTTTCTGTAATTACTCAACACACTGAAATTCACATAGGCCTCCTAGAAGCACTTCTTTTTAGTTATTTCTGAAGACAATTTACCATTAGGTCCCAAACAATCAATCTTAAAGAGTCAGTCCTTATTCTGAATTGTCACCTTTTACCCTTAGTAATTATAATAGAACTAAAAACCTTTATCAACCATTAATTTAATTCATTCCCAATAGAAACACTCTTATCACAGATTGATGCCTCTGTGCTTTTTACCACCACCCCTACTCTCCACACCCCAAAAAAGCTATAGTCTGTACAAGTGACAACAATTGTTCTGCAAATCTGTAGGGCAAATTGCATCTTTTGATAGTATGACATCTCATTCTGACTTTGCAAGTTGTACACATGACTTGTAGTCACAATAGTGCCTTTTGACTGTATAACTATTTCATAATTTATCAGTTAGGTTTCTATAAAGTCATTATCTCATATAAAGTACAGTGCCAACTAATTTTTGAACTTCCATCCATCCATCCATCCATCCATCCATCCATTTTCCAACCCGCTGAATCCAAACACAGGGTCACAGGGGTCTGCTGGAGCCAAACCCATCCAACACAGGGCACCAAGGCAGGAACCAATCCCGGGCAGGGTGCCAACCCACCGCAGGTTTTTGAACTTTTTAATATTTTAATAAAACATACCAGATTCAGTGTTTCTTGCAAAGCAACAACAATATGCAAGAGAGTTGTCCATTATTTGCTAATATCCTTGTATTGCTTTTAGAAATGAGTGCAGTGTCTGAGTTTTGAGATATTGAACAATTCTGAGGAAACAAAATTACTTTTAATTATTCATTCAATGTTTAAGGTTATATATGTAATTTGACTTTTTTGTATAAGTTGTATTGCATATTGTTTTTAAGGACAGAGATTTGGAGAGCCTTAGACAGCAGTGGTTAATAGAATGGACCAAAAGGCAAGACTATTTGGATCAACATCTGCAGAAGCTTGTTAACAAATTAGGTAAGAAATGATGTAATATATCTCTGTGAAGTATATTTTATTTAGTCTAATGTCACTGAATCTAAGATTTATATTTTTTCTTCACAAGTGAAGCCATTTTTGGCTAATAGAGCAATATGCCTTTAGTAGTACTATCAGACTAGAACTGTCTAAAAGAGAGATAAGAATGATTGACAGTTTTAAGCCCCATCCCAAATTTTGAATTCTGAAATATGATTTAAGAAATGTAACTGCACCGCTATGAGGTAGACATCTGCCATGACTGATGGACTCTAAGCCCCTCCTTTTTTTGTGTGGAGAATCATCGTAATACAAGCCCCTTAACCTACCCCTTATTGATGCCCAGGAGGTTTGCATTCATCTACTTTAGCAGCCTATAGGTTCAGGGGGCATTCTGGTCCAACCTCCTGTAGCAGGAAGAGAAAGATGGCATGTATAAAAATGTATCCTTTTAGTGAAAATGCAATGACATTTGAAAAACAGAATGCATGGCATTGTGAATGCTCCTATGAAAAAGAAAATGAAAATAAGCATGGTTTTCAGAATGTTTGAGCTACGGAACATCGACACAGTTGAGCTTGGTATGATTCTGATTTTTCTTTGAGACAAGTAGAAGTATAAAAGAAATGCTTTGGGACATCTCACGGTAGTAATTTTCAAAAATGAGCCTTTCCTTCCCAAATATAAAGAGGATAGCCACGGAAATGGGGAAGAGTACCAAGAAAATGAGATAAAGGAACAAGTGACTGGAATTATTTTTTTTTATAAAAGATTGGACTTTTTTGAAGTCTCATATTCTGAATATTGGTAAGGCTATTCATAAAGGAAAACTGCCTGACTAAATGAAAAGAATTAAAAGAAAACTGGAACCTATGTTTTCAGGTAAGGACCAGGAGGAAGAAAACTGGGAAACACCCACCCCTAAGTAAGTGGAAATAAATATAGGAGCCCTTTTTCAGAGATTACATTACCGTAAAGCGATCTCAAGATGTTTTCAACCAACTACACTAACGAAGCTGAGATCCTAGAAAACTTTGATAGCTGAACTGGTCATCTCCCAGTTCTCTTGGGCTCGGAGATGTCAGAAGTCCTCCACACCTTAACACTAGAATTACCAGAGCCTACGAAAAAACACGTAGATCCGGCCCACCTTAAATCGCTTCTTAAATCCGTTCACACCTCTCCGCCAGCAGCCTTTGTCCTCTAAATGTGCTGATAAAAGACAAGCTGCCAGCAGCCGGCTATTCCATCCCCCCACCAACTTAGAACGTGAGCGAACTTTTCCCAGCTCATGCCTTGATTGATTATCTGGGAGTGAAGTGGAGTTTTACAGTGGAAATAATAGATCGTTATTTGGAACACACGCATTTCATGCGTGTTCCGTTTCTAAAGTAATCTGTGTAAACACATTGTTAAAACAGAAACTTTTTCATATTTTAGTAATAAATGTTACAAAATGTAGTAGGCATAAACTATAGAATGTGTAAAGCCCGAGTTCCAAAGATCAAATAAACACTTTCACAAAAGCTTCAAGGATGATACAACAGCTTCCGTGGCATAGCGCGCTAAGATTTGCTTCTTAGAACACAGCAGCTTTTCCTTGCCTCACAGACTTGAGTTCGATTCCCCGCTGGGGATGAAGTGTTGCTTTTTTTTTTTCTTTTTAACTTCAAACGGACATAAAATTTATAAATTGGTATGCACTGTCAGTTACTGAGATCGTTATATTTTCATGTGGGATGCTCCTTTTAAAATATTTTTTTAACAATTGAGACTGCAATTAACAGGAACAACTGTCCTTATAACTTATTTTTAAGATCCATAACACGCAGACAGACAGAGCACTGCGTAATAAAGAGACAGACAGGCAGAGATATATAAATAAACAGGGAAGGCACATGTACTGAAAGAAAAAAAAAGATCAACATGTGCATTGTCCCTGCTGCACTGAATGAGCTCATGTGCTCTAACATCACCCCTCCCCCCGATCTGACTCCCTAAGTAACAGCACAAGTACAGACACAAACCAAGTGCATGTGTGTACTGTATAATATTAACAAAAAGAGCAGCTTACTACTGAAAACGGCAAATATAGGAGTGAGTGGGGATCGAACCGGGACTCTTGATTACACTTGGTTTGTGTGTTATAATATAGCAAATCCTGGTAGCTTTGGGGGAAAAGACTCTTTGAAAAGAGCTCTTAAGGGTTCAGGCCAGAATAGTAACAATCATCCGGTATCAGATTGGTTATCAGGTCAATATTCTTATACAGTTCATAAACCTGCTAGAATACATTTTAAGAGAAATAAGGTTTATGTAGCCAATGCAGACTCACAATGGCAGATGGATTTAGCAGACATGACAAATGTATTTGAGCATAGCCGTGGTTATAAATATTTGTTGACCTGTATAGATGTACTAAGTACATGTGGGAATAGGCCCTGAAGAACAAAATGGTCAAAGAAGTGGCAAGACCATTCCAAGACATTCTGAATGGCAGGAGAACTCCAAAGAAACTCCAGATTGATAAAGGGAAAGAGTTTTTCAACCAACATTTTCAAAAGCAGTTAAAGAAGAACAGAATAAAACATTTCACCACAGGAAGTTAAAGGCTTCCGTGGTGGAGAGATTTAACTGCACACTATAAACTTAAATTTGGAGATATTTCAGCACATGTAATCTCTGAATTGCCTGATCTAGTATATTCTTATGACAAAAGTTATCATTGAAGCATAAAAATGGCTTCTTCTGAAGTAAACACGTTAAATTCCTGGAAAGTTTATATGATGTCACTATACCCCCCCGGGCCCTCCACTGCTTAAGTAAAGTGGGAGATACAGTTGGGATTTCTAAAGCCAGACATTCTTTTGTATAAGGTTATAAACAAACATTTTCAGGTGTAATTTTTACAGTCTCTGAGCTTGTATTTCACCAGCTGTATACAAACTGAAAGATAACGATGGTGAAGAGATCACTGAGATCATCTGCACAATTGCAAAAAATTAAAGCCGATTCCACAGATGTTTACAGGATTCAGAAAATTCTGGCTTGTAAAGTTAAGAATAAAAAAATTATTCATTCTAGTCAAGTGGCTCAGGTGCCCAGAAAAATTTAATAGCTGGATACCAGAGAGCCAAGCCCAAGATGTGAAATAAAATCCATACTGTTCCTAATTTGACCATGATTCTATAACATTATATGATGGAGCTCAGTGACTCTTCCAAGTAACGCTTCCTCAGACATTTTCCTTAATAACACAATTTAAAGTTTCTTGACAAAGCTAGCTCTATGGATTTAGAAAGAAGTTTCTTGGGAAGTTGGCCTAGCTGAAACACAATATCCACATACGTGGAGCACCATAGACAAGCTGGATAATTAATTCTATGCTTCAGCTCCTGGGATAATAAAATATTACTACATTCTTTGTGGATATTATGAAGGTATGCACAACCTATTGTTTTTTTTTAACTCTGATGTAACTGCAGGAACTATCCCTTCTGAAAATACTGTGAAATTCAGTTAAAATGCTGTGGAAAGAACAGCCTATGTAATCCCGGTCAAAAAGAATCAAACTATAACAACAACAACAACAACATTTATTTATATAGCACATTTTCATACAAATGATGTAGCTCAAAGTGCTTTACATAATGAAGAAAGAGAAAAAAGACAACATAAATTAGAAAATAGAATTAGGAAACAGTAATTTACATAGAGTAAAAGTAAGGTCAATGGCCAGGGAGGACAGAAAAAACAAACAAAAAAAAAAACTCCAAATAGCTGGAGAAAAAAATAAAATCTGCAGGGGTTCCTAGGCCACAGGACCGCCCAGCCCCCTCTAGGCATTCTACCTAACATAAATGACCTCACAATCAGTCCTTATTGTATTCAGAGTTCACATGGAAGAACTTGATAATGACAGTCATGTGGACTTCTGGCCTTTAATCCATCAATGTAGGGACATCATGGTGCTTTGATCAGATGGTGATATACTTACAAGGTCAGCTGGGTCGAATATTAGGAGCATATCCTGATCAGACTCAGGGGCTATCTTACAATGCCCCTTACCCCACCGATATCAGGAGTGGTTTTTACATTGTCTATGTGTATAGAGACAGCTACATCGTCCTTCTGAGACGCGTTCATGTAGAGGATCAAGCGAACAAAATTACCACTATCACATACAACAAACCTCATTATGCACCAGTCAGCAAGAATCATTTTGACACAATGACTATTGCAATAAAGACAGACCAGAACAAAATGTACCAATTCCGTTTGGTAAGGATATAGTGAAGTTGCATTTCAGACCCATCAAGCATTGTATGCATGACTGAAACAATAAGGTCTTACCAAGATCCAACATCCTACATCCAATATTACCAAACCCAAGTGGGTAGCGGCTTACTGGGATTCTCTGGTTCCCTGGTAATGTCTGGCAGCAGTATTGTTGGAGTATTTTGGGGGTTGTTTAGAATAACTTTTTCCAACTCCTAAAAAAATGTTTTGACATAGCAAAAACACATATCAAATCTTCTGCTAAAAACATTGTAAAAGATGTGTTCACTGGGGCAATATCAAGCATGGCAGGTGGCAGCCAAGAGAAACATGAGGGTGCAGGATTGATGGTGATGAGAGAGACAAAATGTAAGAAACCACTGAGGTTGCATGAGGGCCTGACATTCAAAAATTCAAGGTGCTCTGTTTTTACAACATTGTAAGAAGCAGAACAAGACCTAAAACAAGCAAAAAGAAGAGAGACATCTTTTAAGACAAAGTGACTTTTATACACAGAATGTCTGAAGAGTGTGTCAGATCTGAACTGGACCTGTTTACCTTGCCTTTCACTCAAATGAGTGTAGATAAAAGAGTATATATGTTGAAGTTCCACCTCTCTCTGCCCTCTCTGAAGTAGTATCACTAGAATTTCTCGGGGAGGATTACCTTGATTTGAATAACACTGTTGTACACATAAAGGTGGAAAATAGTGAAAGCTGATGGGACTAATATTGTGGTGGCTGCAAATGTCGAATTTATTAACTACATGATATCCAGTTTGTATTCAAAAGTCAATGTCAACCTGGGGTACTACCTAATATTGCAGAGTTCAAACTGTTAACCCTGCAGAGTGGTCTTAGAATGCCTGCTAAATTACAGTCAGGAAACTGTTCGTTCTCAATTTGCTACCAGACTTTTTTTTTTCCCTGAAGAATACTCAATAAATTGGAAGATACTGATCCTGATGGAGAAAACATAGGTTTTAATAAAAGAATCACCTATACAGCCGGGAGCTGAACTGTTGAACTTTTGGGGCACATTCATTCCGATCTCTTTTTTCAGGAAAAATTAATACTGAACAGCCTGGATGTGAAGATCAAAATAGTTCGTAACAAAGATAAAGTCTGCTTAATGTCTGGAGATGCCAAATGTTACAAAGTAAGCATAGTGGCTGCCTCCTTGTGTGTGAAAAAAGTAAACGTTTTACCAGCCATGAAATTAAGGCATTCTCATGCCCTTAACATCGGGCAATTCTTAACACTAGA
The DNA here is from genome assembly GCF_900747795.2 of Erpetoichthys calabaricus. Classification (NCBI taxonomy): domain Eukaryota; kingdom Metazoa; phylum Chordata; class Cladistia; order Polypteriformes; family Polypteridae; genus Erpetoichthys; species Erpetoichthys calabaricus. The sequence continues at coordinate 124,064,447 of NC_041396.2, forward strand.
ATTACAAAAGCTTATGAAAAAACTCGTAAATCCGGCCCACCTTAAATCTCCTCGCACCTCTCCATACAGCGTCTTTTGTCTTGTAAATGTGTCGATAAGCCCAACAGGAAGGAGCCTGCTATCCCATCCTCCCACCGCCGCAGAAACTGTAAAAACCTCTCCCAGCTCAAGCCTTGCTTATCAGGGAGTCAGATACCTAAAGCTGTATAGTCTAAAAATATATTGTTATTTGGAACACATGCATTTCATGTGTGTTCTGTGTCTGCAAAGATCTATGTAAGTGTAACATGACAGAAATGTTGAACACATACCTAAAAGACAAACTTTTTTCATGTTTTAGTACTAACTACAAAATTTTGACATGAAGTGTATAATGTGTGAAGACTGAAGTCCAAATATCAAATAAGCACTTTCACAAAAGGTACAAGTAGAACAGAACAAGTGCGCTTTTATTCAAGAAAAAGAAATCGGGTTAGTGTGGCTTGCTGTCGTGACTTCTTTGGTAGTACAGCGATAAGAACTGCGGACTCCTTTTCAAAAGGATGTGGGTTAGAGTCTTCACATGTCCCAGAATAAACATTCTAGGTAACATTATTCTTACTATTATACAATAAAAACATACATTTGATTTGAGTCTGTAACAGCTGGTGTAAATGTATGGTACTTGTAAAGGTTAGCATTTTTTATTCCATTTTATTCTCTTAGTCGTAGTCACGCTCACCCCGATCGGACACTGCTATTTTCAAATAAAGACGTGCTATAACAGAGGTGAACTCAGATGAGGACGAGGGGTCTACATTGGAGAAAGAGAACAGAAGCCACCCCCGCAAGAAACGTCCACTCACATATAAGAACAACGCAGCTGCACCAGGCATTAAGATGAAAGATGGCAGCGTTTCGATACAAGTCGAGGTCCGGTGTCATCCTGCCAGTCAGTCTGCCCCACACCTGTCCTTCAACGAAACAGCACAGCTTACAGGGCTCGCCAACATATCGTGCAAACTCCTGTTTGTGATTATGTTTTGTGATGGTCTGTACATAAGAAACATTTTGTATGTTACTTATATAAAATCCAGATCGAATGTTATTTACCTTGATTTAATTACTTATCTTCCTACAGCGTAAAGTCACAAGTAGACTGCAGAGCTTCCTCTGTTTGATCAACAAGGGCATGCTCACAAATTACACATGTAATGCAATGAAAAATGCCTGCTGACACTTCAGTACGCAAGTAATGGTACGAGAATACAGTTAGACTTCTGTTTTGGGCACATACACCATCCAGATCTAAACACTAGCGTGGAGAGTCACTCACGTACTGAAGAGTCTATAGCTGCAGGTGCAACAGAGGATGAATATTCATTTTCTGCAAAACCTGGAGGCAGGACTGGAAAACTGAGACCACGTGACAGATGGACAGTGGCTTTAATTAAGCCAAAATACTGTTTGAGATCCCCAGATTGCTGAAAAATGATGGTGAAATGTCCAATCTGATACATTTTAGTTTTATTAACAAACAGATGCAGACTAGTACAATCTGTTCATCACGCTTGAACTTGTGGTACAAATTTATCACACCACCGAACAAATAGTCCCGTGGGTTTATACGTTGAGGGCAATCACAATGTTTTAAGAAAGCTTGTAGCCTGAGGTCGTGTTTTTTCATTGTCTCCCATTCATGCTTTCAGATCACACACACATTGAGCTTAAGTTTGAAGTATTTTCAATTTATGCATAAACTTTTGATACATAATTGTCAGTTAAAGGAGGCTGTCGGAACATCATTAACTCTTGCAGAGCCATCAAGAAAAAAGGAATCCTCCTTTACCTCCCCATGGTTTAGAGCATACTGAAGGTTCAGCTTTTCTGTTTAACAAAGATACATCAGCCATTAAATAGAGGTGTTTGAATAGTTTTTCTGACAACTGAAATAATGGTCAGAAGGAATTATGCCAATAGATTTTGGAGGCATACAGTGTACATGGCCATACACAAAGAGGCGCTAGGGTCAATATTTCCAATTTTGATGACCTCGTCTCTCTATCCTTCCTTGGGATATTTAATTTTACTCCTTATATCTTTTAAATGATACGTGTATAAACAATGGACTTGTTCAATTTAGATTAGTAAGACCTGGGGGCTTTATTCATAATTTGTTAAGGCTTCCATTAGTAAAAGAAAGTCTTTAAGTGATAAACAAGCACTTACAGCATTTGGATATGTAGTCAAAACAGAATGAATTAATAGTTTTGAATCATATTTTACTTTAAATTAGTACATGCAGCAACAAATCTTGGTCAGAATGCTCTTATGTAGTAAAAACAGAGGAATGCACATATTATTAAAATTTTCTTAAATTATTCCTGTTTTTAATCAAAAAAATCATCTTATGTATTAAAACAGGAGGAATGTATATTAACATGCTCATGAAATTACTACATGAAAAGAGCTGACTTCCTGTGGGTATGTAACTAAAATAGGGTGTAACGAATCGTGGTTTGAACGCTCTTATTGATAAGGCTATTTATTCTAGGTTTGAAAAAAAAAAAAGAGGAATGCATATTTTCTTAAAAGCTGACTAAATTTAATCTTATGTATTAAGACAGGAGGAATGTATATTTAATAGTTTTAAATGTGGGAGATGCTCTTTAATTTAGTAATACATTGTCTTCCTTGGGATATTTGACTAATGGTATCTATCTATCTATCTATCTATCTATCTATCTATCTATCTATCTATCTATCTATCTATCTATCTATCTATCTATCTATCTATCTATCTATCTATCTATCTATCTATCTATCTATCTAACGAATGAATGAAACGAGCACTTGCGGTTTATGTGAAATCTTACAGCTTTAATAGCTGCATGTCCATTAGGAGAATATTTCAATCTAATAATTTGTCTTGCGATTTTAATCATTTACCAAGATATAAAGGCTTGAAATTTATGTAACATTGTGTGACTGTATGGTTTGAAATTCTATGACAATTTGCGACTGTTTTGCTTTTTAACAGCTGCAGGCTTAGCCAAAGATCTGTGTTTTAGTTTAAAATCTTTAATTGAGCTATTGATCTCATTATCAAGATAAAGGAGGTACTGTATGCATATTTATTGAGAATCCTAATATTTTCTTAATATTATTAGTTTTGAATTCTAAAGAGATACACAATTGGGTCTTGTCCGTTATGGTAGATGGACATCTGAAGGGGAACTCCGTTAGCAGCGGTGTTATTTTTTTCTCTTGTTTTTATCATCCCAAGCTATCCTGTATTTACCCAACCCGTGGAGATTCAATTACAGTATTAAACATGACTGGTAGAAAAAGCAGAGAAGACAGAAACAATCTGTCCGGACTGAACTTAATGATCACCGCAATGATCAGTCAAGACATAAAGGAGCTAAAGAATGATTTAAAGAAAGATATAAAGAAAGAAATGATATAAGGAAAGAAATAAAGGCCATACACAAGACACAAATGAGAAGCTGCTTCAGGATATTAAAGATTTCAACTCCCACCTCCGGCAGAACTTCGACCACGTCCCGAGGGAGGTGGGGGACATTGAGTCCGAATGGGCCATGTTCCGTGCCTCTATTGTTGAGGCAGCTGACCAGAGCTGTGGCCGTAAGGTGGTCGGTGCCTGTCATGGCAGCAATCCCCGAACCCGTTGGTGGACACCGGCGGTGAGGGATGCCGTCAAGCTGAAGAAGGAGTCCTACCGGTCCCTTTTGTCCTGTGGTACTCTGGAGGCAGCTAATAGGTACCGGCAGGCCAAGCAGAATGCGGCTTCGGTGGTTGCTGAGGCAAATACTCGGGCATGGGAGGAGTTTGGGGAGGCCATGGAGAACGACTTTCGGATGGCTTCGAGGAGATTCTGGTCCACCTTCTGGTGTCTCAGGAGGGGGAAGCAGTGCAGTGTCAACACTGTATATGGTGGGGATGGTGCGCTGCTGACCTCGACTCGGGACGTTGTGGTTCGGTGGGGGGAGTACTTCGAAGACCTCCTCAATCCCACTAACATGCCTTCCAATGAAGAAGCAGAGCCTGAGTACTCAGAGGCGGTCTCCCCCATCTCTGGAACTGAGGTCACCAAGGTGGTCAAAAAACTCCTTGGTGTCAGGGCCCCAGGGGTAGATGAGATACGCCCGGAGTTCCTCAAGGCTCTGGATGTTGTAGGGCTGTCTTGGTTGACACATCTCTGAAACATCGCATGGACATCAGGGACAGTGCCTCTGGATTGGCAGACCGGGGTGGTGGTCCCCCTCTTTAAGAAGGGGGACCGAAGGGTGTGTTCCAACTGCAGAAGGATCACACTCCTCAGCCACCCTGGAAAAGTCTATTCGTTGTTTCTGGAGAGGAGGGTCCGTTGGATAGTCGAACCTCGGATTCAGTAGGAACAGTGTGGTTTTCGTCCTGGTCGCGGAACATTGGACCAGCTCTACACCCTTAGCAGAGTCCTGGAGGGTGCATGGGAGTTCGCCCAACCAGTCTACATGTGTTTTGTGGACTTGGAAAAGGCGTTTGACCGTGTCCCTCGGGGAATCCTGTGGGGGGTGCTCTGGGAGTATGGGGTACCGGATCCCCTGATAAGGGCTATTTGGTCCCTGTACAACTGGTATCAGAGCTTGGTCTGCATTGCCGGCAGTAAGTCGAACCCATTTCCAGTGAGAGTTGGACTCCGCCAGGGCTGCCCTTTGTCACCGATTCTGTTCATAACTTTTATGGACAGAATTTCTAGGCGCAGCCAGGGTATTGAGGGGGTCCGGTTTGGTGGACTCAGGATTGGGTCACTGCTTTTTGCAGATGATGTTGTCCTGTTTGCTTCATCAGGGCGTGATCTTCAGCTCTCTCTGGATCGGTTCACAGCTGAGTGTGAAGCGGCTGGGATGGGAATCAGCACCTCCAAATCTGAGACCATGGTCCTCAGCCGGAAAAGGGTGGAGTGCCCTCTCAGGGTTGGGAGAGAGATCCTGCCTGAAGTGGAGGAGTTCAGGTATCTCGGGGTCTTGTTCACGAGTGAGGGAAGAATGGAGCGTGAGATCGACAGGCGGATCGGTGCGGCGTCCGCAGTGATGCGGGCTCTGCATCGGTCTGTCGTGGTGAAAAAGGAGTTGAGCCGTAAGGCAAAGCTCTCAATTTACCAGACGATCTATGTTCCTACCCTCACCTATGGTCATGAGCTATGGGTAGTGACCGAAAGAACGAGATCGCGAATACAAGTGGCTGAAATGAGTTTCCTCCACAGGGTGTGTGGGCTCTCCCTTAAAGATAGGGTGAGAAGCTCAGTCATCCGGGAGGGGCACAGAGTAGAGCCGCTGCTCCTCCGCATCGAGAGGAGTCAGATGAGGTGGCTCGGGCATCTGATCAGGATGCCTCCTGGACGCCTCCCTGATGAGGTGTTCCGGGCACATCCAACCGGGAGGAGGCCTCGGGGAAGACCCAGGACACGCTGGAGGGACTATGTCTCCCGGCTGTCCTGGGAACGCCTCGGGATTCTCCCGGAAGAGATAGAAGAAGTGGCCGGGGAGAGGTAAGTCTGGGTATCTCTGCTCAAGCTGCTGCCCCCGTGACCCGACCTCGGATAAGCGGAAGAGGATGGATGGATAATATTGCATTTGTACAGGAAGCATATATTTGAATCCTAAAGGTCTACTCATATTTGTTTGGACTGGTTTGGGCAGATGTTTAATTCCCATTATGGCAAGAAAAGTAGAAGGGTTGAATTTCTGATCCTAAAAGCCTCCCATCTTTGCCCCAGAACATTACTGTATTATGGTGGTGGAAAAACTAATTTTGACTAATTTAATTCACCTAACTAAAATACTCATTTTTTTCTTTAGGGCCCAAAATCTGTAATTAAAAACTTTTATTGATTAAAGATTTTACAATATCTAAATTTTGTTTTAAATTGCCCATTATTAATCACAGACTCATTATCTAAAAGTGTCTTAAGTTTACATTTATTTAAAAAAAAAATCATAAAATGTTGGTTCTATGGAGTCTTCTCCACTTCATTTTAAGGTGAGTTTCTTTTTTGTGTGATTCTTTTTTTGACAAAACTGTTATTGGTTACTGTATACCTTGGGATTATGTTGCCTTATATTTATTTGAGGAGTGAGGCTCAAAACAGGAGAGAATTAAAGAATGTGTGGAAAACAACAGGTGCAAAAAATAATGTAATGAACTAGGTACAATTTTCTCCTTTTATTGTGACTTGTGGGACAGATTAACTGATCTGCACTAGTGTTTAAACTGACAAAGGGATGCCATCATTTTCTGCTTGTCTTGGACCTGAGGACTCTACTTCCTTCTCAGTTTCTCATTCCCTCCGCTTCTGCTCCTGGTAAAACAACCTTATAGCCACAATGCTTGGTATGTCTTTATTGGGCTTTGCCAATCTTTCCTCCTTCCATTTCACAGTTCATTCTTCATACTACACATGAATGATTCAGTGTCTTTTTTTCTATCCTGGAGACCTTCTCTTCTTTACTAATCTTTCCACCCAATTGTTCAGTTCCGCTGTTTGTGTACCCTGCCCATTGTTTCTCCTGGCGACCTTCATTTGCATAAACCAACAAGCCCCAACCAGCCATCTGGCCTTTATCTTAGCACTGCATAGACCATGTTTGTTAGTATGCTTACTCGCTCCATATTTATTAACAAACAATAAAACACTGTTCAGCTCATTTTCTTTTTTTTTTCTTTTTTTTTGTGACATCACAAAATTTCAATCAAATCAGTTAGTAGCAATTTTTTAAATTTTGGGATATTTAGTTTTTCCTGTTGTCTGTAAACTGCCATCTTCAGGACTCTCCGCATATGTTCTCTAGGGATGGGCATTGGCTGTATACTTCAGGCCATTGTTCTGAACAGTGAATCATTGTCCTAGTTTGAGGTTGCGTGCACTCTGGGAGTAGGCTTTCTTGAAATACCTTTCTATATTTGTCTGCATGCATTCATCCCTAATTTCTAGACAGTCTCCCTGTCCCTGCCAATCTGAAGCACCCCTATAGCATTGATGGTGCCACCATCATGCTTCACCATATGGATGGTATTAGGTGGATAATGAGCAGTGCCTTGTCTTCACCTAACATAATGCTTGGAATCTTCCCAGAGAGTTTTATTTTTGTCTCATTAAACTGGAGAATCTTTTCCGTCATGCTGTCAGAGTCCATTAAAGTGTTATATGCCTTTTACTGAAAAGTGGCTTCTGTCAAGCCACTGTACCTTAAATGCCTGATTGATGAAGTGCTGCTGAGATGGTTGTCCTTCTGAAAGGTTCTCCCATCTCAGTAGAGGACTTCTAAAACTCTGTTAGAATGACCATTGGGATATATGATACCTCCCTGACCCAACGCCCTTTACGCTTGATTAATCAGTTTGGCCAAACGGCCTGCTGTTGGAAAGAAGTCCTGATGGTCCTAAATTTCTGCTATTTCAAAATTATTGAGGCCACAGTGTTCCTGGGAACACTCAAAGGTTCAGAAATGGTTTTATCCCACTGCCGATCCATGTCTCACCACAGTTTTATTGCAGTGGTAGTGCTGCTGCTTTGCAGTAAGGAGACTGTGGAAGATTGTGGGTTCGCTTCCCGGTTCCTCCCTGTGTGGATAGCGCTTTGAGTACTGAGAAAAGCGCTATATAAATGTAATTAATTATTATTATTATTAATTAAGTAAAAATCACCTAGAAATTGTGAAATACAATGGCATTGTTTTATTTTGGTTTATTAATGCATTTACCTTTTATTTAATTATTGCAGATTTTATTTCCAAATGTCTGTATTGTTAAAGACTTTTTCTATTTATTTATTGTATTTTTTTGGACAGTACACCACTATTTATTTCAAAAAGCCTTTTTCCATGATGCTTTTGTCGCTTGTCAGTCAAGACCCTCAGACTGAACCTCTTTCTATAGGTTAATCATTTTCTGTCTATCATTTTCTGTGATTGTAGGCATTAGGCTAAAAGTAATGTTTAGTGCTAACCACATTCCAACTGGTAAAGATATGGTGGCAGTTAATAGTTGTGAGTGAATATTTAGTTAACTGCCAGTGACATTATTCTCTCTTTGCTTATTTTTGGTTTTTAACAGACAAATCAGAGAATGACACAGAAAGAGAATGCCAATTATTAGAGCGTAGGCTCACATTAATAGAAGAGAGGAATGCTGTTATGGTGCCATCTGAAGGCAGTGGGATTCCTGGAGCACCTGCTAAGTGGTAAATTTTCATTTTAAACTTAACTTTTATTTATTAGACCCTCTTAGCTGCCAAATAAGTTATACAAATTACAGTATGTTTTTACTTGTGTTTCTGTGATATATTTTCAAAAAACAGATTATACCTCATCCAGATTTGGCAGGGGTGCAGGTGTTCAGATGAAGATTATTCTATACTTGATAATGTTGCTAAATCAAAGTGTTTATAGTAGCTCCCCAGCTACCTGTTTAATTAAAGGGATAATATAATTCCACTTCTTTCACTCAAGGAGTATGCACTGCTTCTCAACAGCTGTGAATGGAGAGTGTTAACCTCTGATCCCGTTTGTGCGCCCCTCCACCTTCAACAGCATTAGGCACCAAAGTTACAGTGAATTAACTAAAGTATTCTGAATATTTCCTTTGATTCTGCTGGATCTTCTAATATGCTAACAGATACACCTACATTTACTTTACCATTGCTCATTTACAAATGGCTAAACAGTAAAAACCAAAAGAGAAAAAGCTATAAGAAGTGTTCTGTGATAACTTTGTGTGAACTAAAAAAACAGTTTCAGTGATTACTACTAGATTATTTAAAAATTCAGAAAGATATCAGCCACAACAAACCAACAGGATTCATAATGACATCAGTGCTCTCTCCACTTTGTGTAGCGAGCCAAAAAAAGATCTGGAAGCATCCAGTAGAATGATGTATTTTTGATTAGCAGGTACATGCTAACATTTAATAGGCTGCTCAGTCTAAATTTTTCACAAACAAAGCAAGAGACTCATAAAAAGTCCTTATTAGGTTTGATTGAGGTAGTTAGTAAATTAAATAAGCATATAATCGAAATATCTCCATAACAATGACAGAAATTAAATAACTTTACAGGCATTTTCTAAAACTAAATGTAACCAATGAATGCATTAGCATTGCATTTCCAAAGTGCCAACTATTGCTATTTTGATATACACTGCCAGTCAAAGGTTTGGACACATCTGCTCGTTTAAGGATTTTTTTTTTATTGTAACTATTTTCTGTATCTTGACATAATAGTGAAGGCATCAAAACTATGAAATAAAACATGCAATTATGGAGGAACCAAAAGTGTTTAAAAATACTTAAACACTATCCAATATTTTTGATTTCTTAAAGTAGCCACCATTTGCATTTTTTATAAGCTTTGTATACTGTACTCTTGGCATTCTTTCAACCGCCTTCATGAGCTAGCTATTCTTGAAGGACTCCCCACATGTTGGTGATCACTTGTTGGCTGCTTTTCCTTCATTCTCCAGTCCATCTGTCCCCCTTTACAAATTTGAGTGGGTAAGACATGTAGATGCAGGGCTCCTAAGATTCATGTTTCAATTTCAGATGTCTTGACCTAACGTGGTTATTGGTTTAGTATTCCTTGCTAGGCTAATTACCCTTGCAGACCATTATTCTCATCTCATAACTTTCAAATAAAGTGCTAGAATTAATAATTAACTTCTTATTTATTTAAGCACTCAGCAAAAAACAATTTAAAGCCATTAAACTTTATAAGTATGAACATAAACAACACAACACTTTAATAAACTTTTTTGGTATCTATCTTTCAATAATTTAAGTCATTTCTAGCTCAGTTAAATGTATACAATAAAAAGAATGAGTGTCATACTTTGTGCAGAAGAGATTTGTTAAATTTTTAACGAAGTTCTTAAATTGACATCGAATGCTGGAAATTTACTCACTTTATCTGTTTTATGATGTGGGCAGTTAATAGACTTTCAACAAATATCCCAATCATGTTCACATCAATAAATAAAACAATATGCAAGGTTTATCCAAAGTGGATATATGCATGTATATATGGTAGTGATGGGACATTTACTGTTTTTTACAATTAACTATGGTGAAACTCCAGACAGTTAATACATTCTTTCATATTTTACTTATAACTATAATGGATCAAGGATTTTCTCTGTAATCACCTGCAGACAGTGAGCTTGAGACCATATATCTCTTTGAGCCTAACTCTCCGCATCGGAGCACCACAATGTTGTATGCTCTGTCCCCTCCACTACTCACTTTATATTTATGACTGCACACCTGTTCACTCCACAAATACGCTTATAAAATTTTCAGATGATACAACGTTGGTGGGACTTATCTCTGACAGTAATGAGACAACCTACAAGGACGAGGTCTACAAGTTGAGGAAATGGTGTGTGGATAATAATTTGTCTTTGAACAATGAAAAGACAAAGAAGCGTATTATAGATTTTAGACATTATCAGACTGACCTGAAAATAAGAGGAGAGGAATTGGAGAGTTTCTTTAGTTTCAAATTCTTGGGCATTCATATCAGTGAAGATTTTAAGTGGGCGCTAAATTCCACAACTTTGGTCATGAAGGCTCACCAGAGAGTTTACTTGCTCAGAACAACATTTTGACAAAGTTACTGGAGTCTTTCTACCACTGCTCAATAAAAAGCATATTGATAAACTGTATAACGGCCTGCTATGGAAACTGTGAAGCAGCAGACAGAGCAGCTTTACAGAGAGTTATTAATGCAGCTCAGAAGATTATTGGACTCCCTCTGCCTACCTTGGATGATATCTATAGGGCTCGCTGCCTGAGCAGAGCCCACAATATTGTTAAGGATAATTTTCATCCTTTCCATTACTTTTTCTTACTACTCCCATTTGGAAGATGCTACAGAGCCCTGGACAATCACATATAAAGATTAATGAACAGTTTTTAAGGCTTTTAGCCATAAAAGAATAAAACCTACACCTGCTATCCTGTATGTTATTACAATTACTCCATGTTACGTGCAATGTTATCCATTTACTATTGTGCAATAACTGCAAAAACACTTTATTACTTTAATTATTTTCTTATGCTTTTATTATTTTTTTTAATGCTATTTATAACTAATGTGTTTGTGTATGTGAGTGGAATTGCAGAATATGATGTACAGTTTTTCTTTTAAGAGAGATTAATTTTATATTTACATGCAATGACAATAAAGGCATTCATTCATTCAACTTTATAATGTATAACGTAATCATGCATGCATAGCATGCAAATTGGGCATCTAATGCTTTAATGTAACTATGGCGGAAGGCAGTGACAGTGGTTTAGAGTTCAAGGCCATTACCCAGTATTCTATAGTAAATTCAGCGTACAGCAGTCTTCAGTTCATTGCAGTTTAACTTTCTAATCGCTTATCAGTATTATGAGTGTTATATGCTGTAGTAAGTATTTACATACATATTGTCCTGGTGTATGTGTTACCCATGTGTCTGTACTGTTTATTGCTCCTGATGATCCATCCAGTATATTTTGTTTGTTCGAATCACTACTAGAAGTCTTAAAACAGACGACATTTACATCCAGCCTTATGAAACAACCAAGAATTTAAATAAAAACATTCACTTAGACACATGCATTGCATCAGGGCCATGGTATTGTGGGTATTCCATATAAATATAATAATTCCTGCAAATTCTGATTTTAAGGAGCTAAATTCATACAGATATTTATTTGGTAAGCAATCACTCTTGTTTGCTGCAAACATATTCAACATCTTTTTTTAAGTCTTTATTTTATAATTGTGCCTTATTTATTACTTAGGATTTAGTTTGTCTTTTACGTTATTTGTTTCATTAAGATTGTATGCATAGGATGTCACTATGTGTTAAAGCCACTCTTAACTGCAGCATGATGGTAAGGAGTTTGTCATTCACCTATGCAATTGACTGCATAAGTGCACAGCAGAAATCACAGATGGTGCCCTTTTTTTAAAATGCACATTAGAAACTCGACTAAACTTTCATTAAGTGTTGGCTAATACAGGCTGAAGTTTATTCTTGTGCAAAAGCAATACAAATATTTAGGACTAGCAAAATACCCACGCTTCGCAGCGGTGAAGTACTGCTTTAAAATTTTTATTAAGAAGAAAAGTAAACCTTTTAAACTGAAGGAAAATATACCAATAATTATTTGTTAAGGATCTCTTTGTATACCACGTTGTCAGTTCGGCCCTCCGGTTGTAATATGACCAAGCTGTGCGCTGAGCTTACTCTTGAGCATGCAACATATAGTTGGCCATGTGAAAAGCAATCTTGCCTCAAATCAATGCCAACCTTTTGTAGGGTCTGTACCTGAGACTTATTAATTGCATTGCGAAGCAGAGCCTTACTGGAAATTGGAGGTGTTTGAATTGAAATGGGTTTCATCGATAACTTCGCATCCAGCTTTTGAGAGTTTAAACATTCATAAACATCAAAGTGTCCACTACTCAAATCGTCACCTGTGAATCTAAGATGTTTAAGAGGCATTGGCAGTTGTCCAAAGGTGTAAAATATTTGGCCATTTTGGTACACTTGAAAGCGACAACTGAACAATTCAGCGGCAGCCATCAACTCACATGCAGAACCATAGATGAAGGGCTTAAGCATTTCACTCTTATAGTGCTCCTGTGTAGTATAATTATCTCCTGTACCGTCATCAGTCCACATCTTGAACCTGTCCCAGTCATTCAATACATAAGACACAATGTTCCTCCGGATATCAAGAGTGAGCCTGATATGGCCGTGCAATATGTAACACAGAGAATGGAAAAGGCAGTCGCCATCTCCGGGCATGAAAACCACTCGGTAAGTGACAGTTCTTTGAACGATGGTGATCACCTCAATAGACATGTTAATGGGTGTTCGGTTGGAACGATAAAGGAAATGGGTATCTGAACAATGTAAACTAAGTCTAAAATACCTACACAATAATTATAATCGTAATAAACGAACAATAAAACAGCGGACAAGCCGTGGATTAAATAAAAAGGCTGCAGTTATCAGCAGGGAGACGTGAATACCGTGGCGAAACAAGGAAGGGAATGAAGAGACCGGAGCGACAGACGGCCTTATATAGGCAGGCAGCCAACTACGTGGGAGGCGTGAGGATGGGTGACCCAACGCCGCCTCACACGGCAACCGATCTGCAGGCTATGGACATATATATGTACGTAAGTAGGATTCAGTTAGCGTTGGGAACCCACGTACCAAATTTCTTGAAGATGGGCCCATAAGTAACAAAGACCGTTGGAAAGTTCAATATGGTGGCTGACAGTGGCGTCATACCACCGAAATAAGTACGTACATCGGTTTCGGTTAGCACAGGGAAGCCGCCTACCAAATTTCGTGAAGATGGGGCCATAAATAAGAAAGTTTAACATGGCGGATATTGTCGACCGTTATGACCGTTACGCGTAGAATTTCGAAATGAAACCTGCTTAACTTTTGTAAGTAAGCTGTAAGGAATGAGCCTGCCAAATTTCAGCCTTCTACATACAAGGGTAGTTGGAGAATTAGTGATGAGTGAGTCAGTGAGGGCTTTGCCTTTTATTAGTATAGAAGATATGGACTTGGATTGTTAAGTGAATTCATACTTAGGAGAGCTCCTTTTTACTTGATGAGCTGACTGCTGCCAATTTGTGGCAGCACTGTGACTAAATTTAAAGGCACACAATATTTTTTTTTTTAACATCTGTGGTGTATTGACTGTCTTTAAAATGACACTGAAAGGTAAAATCAGTGACACACACAAATGTTCTGGGATAGCCTTCATGAAAATCGACGGCAGCATCTGCCGCCACAACTCTAACTCTGAAAAGAAGGATAATCCAGCAGTAAAATGAAGACTTTGTAGATGCCTATTACTGTGATACAACAGTTCACTGTGCTAAATTTAATTATATATATATAATAATATATATATACAGTGATCCCTCGCTATATCGCGCTTCCCCTTTCGCGGCTTCACTCTATCGCGGATTTTATATGTAAGCATATTTAAATATATATCGCGGATTTTTTGCTGGTTCGCGGATTTCTGTGGACAATGGGTCTTTTAATTTCTGGTACATGCTTCCTCAGTTGGTTTGCCTAGTTGATTTCATACAAGGGACGCTATTGGCAAATGGCTGAGAAGCTACGCAACGTACTTTTTTCTCTCTCTCTCTTGCGCTGACTTTTTCTGATCCTGACGTAGGGGGATTGAGCAGGGGGGCTGTTCGCACACCTAGACGATACGGACGCTCGTCTAAAAATGCTGAAAGATTATCTTCACGTTGGCTACCTTCTGTGCAGCTGCTTCGTGAAGCGACATGCTGCACAGTGCTTCGCATACTTAAAAGCACGAAGGGCACGTATTGATTTTTTTATCTGTCTCTCTCTCTCTCTCTCTCTGCTCCTGACGGAGGGGGTGTGAGCTGCCGCCTTCAACAGCTTTGTGCCACGGTGCTTCGCATACTTAAAAGCAAACAGCCCTATTGATTTGTTTGCTCCTTTGAAGAGGAAGATATGTTTGCATTCTTTTAATTGTGAGACTGAACTGTCATCTCTGTCTTGTCATGGAGCACAGTTTAAACTTTTGAAAAAGAGACAAATGTTTGTTTGCAGTGTTTGAATAACGTCCCTGTCTCTCTACAACCTCCTGTGTTTCTGCGCAAATCTGTGACCCAAGCATGACAATATAAAAATAACCATATAAACATATGGTTTCTACTTCGCGGATTTTCTTATTTCGCGGGTGGCTCTGGAACGCAACCCCCGCGATGGAGGAGGGATTACTGTATATATATATATATATATATATATATATATATATATATATATATATATATATGCATAATATATATGCAATAAGTAGCTGCATGGACAGATGTGAATGTAAGTTTTGCTCAGATTAAAAGTCTCATACATTTAAGTTGTCTTTCATTGGTATCCACTCAACCAGAAGAGGATTCACTGATGTGGTGAAAGGGACAAGAATCAGGATTTCCTTACCTAGCTATGGTTTCCAGTAAGCTTTTATGCATTCCAGCAACCAGTGTACCAGCAACCATCAGCGAGACTGTTCGGTGCCAGTAGGCATATTATTTCCCCTCACAGGTTACAGATTAAACCGGACAAAGTAAATATGTTGATATTTTTTATATTTGAATTTACAATAAAGAAAGCTGAATATATATTGAAGATTTGGCTGAAGCATTTTATTTCTTTATGAAGTGATTTAAATCCCTGCTGCTTATTTAATTTCTTTACATTTGTAATATTTTTATTTGGGTGGTTTATGTAGGTTTTTTTATTTTTAGAAATTTACATTTTGTATGTTTACTTGTGATAATGCCAAACTAGACGTACAAGTTTATGTAAATATAAAATATTCTATGTAAATATAAAATGTGGTGAAGTTATATCAATGCAAATTATTGTCTTTTTTTTTTTTTGGTTTGTTTTTTCCTTTCTTCTCTCACCTCACTTTAGCAATATTCTGACAGTACCAAAAACCATGATCGTTTTGGTAATTATAATCGTGTTGTGAGTTTTGATATCATCCTTTCCCTAATATATAGATACATGATGATAACCAGTAAAAGTCTTAGTTGACTTAGTTTCTTCCTGTAATTCAGACATTGGGATTATATTTTCTCCTTTTTAATTCTTATCCAAAGAAGTGTTATTTATTCAGGAATTGGCTTCTGAATGCTTCAGCAAGATTTCTGATTTGTCAACTGGACAAATAGGATAATCTCCGACTGGTTTACTGTGATGATGCGGGTTCAGCTCCATGCTCCCATCTTGCTTCTGGGAGCTCTGAATCCGACACCGGACACCATCAATAACGTCACCGATGAGCTGGACAGTGAGGCACAACAAAAATCAAAGACAAAGTGTCCAAATAAATAGTGCAGTGCCTCTTAAATCTTCAAATAAATAATCCAATAAAAACAGGTGAAAGGTGGAGGTTGAAACACAATAGAAAAAATCCTTTAAAAAACAACAAGGTTAAAACAATGGCTGGAAGCAATCCTTTTAAAAAGAAAAAAGCCCGGTGCCTTCTTTCTACTGGTGACTCCCGTGCTTCTCCCGTCCAGGCTATGCACAAGGGGAGTCACACTACCTGCAGCTGACCTTCTCTCTGCTGCCTCCTTCTGGTCTGTTCACCTCGCCGATCCCTGGCTCCGGTGGGCTTCATCAGACCGTGACATGGGCTCCCCAGTGACCAGGGCGCTCATGCTGGGGGGTTCATTTCCCAAGTCCCAACTCCCGCTGCCTTCTCGGTCTTATGCGGCAAGCCATCCTCCTTCCGGTCACTCCCGCTCCTCATTAATGCTCAGCGGGCACGACCACTACCGACTGCTCCCGAGGTGCCAGCCAAACACCCAGGCTCACTGCTCAGCTGCACCTTCGCTCATTCACGCATCGGCTTTCTCCTCCCTGCCTCCTGCCGCCTTCTCCTTCTGTAACCCCATTCGTCTTTTTCTTTTCTGTTCTCTCCATTTTTCCTAGCTGCCTTGCGCTTCTATTATGTGCGATGTGGATCAGGTGTGGCAATTAGCAGCTCCCGGCATCAATTATGGATGCGGATGACTTCTCACCTGTGCACTTAAGTGAGGACCGCTTGCATCACGAATTCACCCGGGAACCTGCCCTGGCCACAATACCACGCCCCCTCTCTAAGCCGCAAGTGTGGCGACTATTTATTTAAAAAGTGGCCATTTTGACTAGCTGTGGACCCGCTACACCACATTTACAAGTTTATCTATTACTGTGTATTTGTACTAATTTGGTAATCATTTATGTTACTTTTTATGGTTACTATTCTAATTTTTTTTCTTTGATTCAGGATTAAAAGTAAACTGTGTTAAACTGTTTGGAAAGCCTAGACAAAGTGCTTAGCAATCACCATGATTAATGACATTTCTTCCTCTTTTCTTGTCATTTTCCTAATACAGTTATGTATAGAATACTAAAAGGTCACTTTTAAAATTTTTTTTTTGTTTGTTTATTCATAGTAGAATTTAACAAAATGTTTTAAACCTATACTTAACAGTGTTTAGGGTTATTAGTTGTACAAAAAATGTGGTTAAAGATTCTTTACTTGTGCAATGCACACAAAGCAAGTTAGGGAAGCTTTAATTGAGGTCTTTACTCTTTACACACTTTTGTGGTTTCTTGTGACGTTCTTTGTCAAACTTTCCTAATACTGTGCTTCTTCTGAGGCCTTAGTTGTCCCTTTACCCAATATTATCTTTTCTTAATTTGCTAAGCCATTTTTGATATTAGTTTTTTTTTTTTTAAAGTCACTTCAGTACACGAGCAATGGTACTGAGAATGCAGACAGTCTCCTTTTTTGGGCGAGTTGCTTGCATAGTGAAGTGACCTTAGTTGCAGGTGGAAGCTCCTGTTGCACTTTACGTAACTGTTGTTACGGTTCTGCCTTTGTCCATAAGCTTTATGACCTTAGTCTCAGAAAGTCTTTCTTCTGTGGGACGACTGGGATCTTTTCCCGAATAAGGAGCGGCATTGCACATGTACTTTGTCAGCATGCCCATGTCGATCAAACACAGGAAGGTCTGCAGTCTACTTGTGATTTTACGCTGTAGGAAGGTTAGCAAATAAAACAAGGTAAATAACATTCGGTGTGGCTTTTATATAAGTAACATATACAGTAAATGTTTTTCATATAAAGAGGAGAGAAGAAGTTAGGAGCATGATCTGATGCAGCACATTGCCACAACCACCACATGACAAACCAACTCAGGATACCAGATTAGGACCCGAGTTCAGCCATGCAACGGGTGACACCTCAGCACCACACTGGTTCAGATGGAATTGAACCAATGTGAGTTTTTTTATGGTGGCTGGAGTGCAATTCTGCCACCAACCCCCAGGTTTTTCCCTGCAGATTGGAGGACCTGCTTGCAGGGCTTGATGCAGATTAACCTCATACCCAGGATGGAGCAATTGCAGGTTAAGGGGCTTGCTCAAGGGCCCAACGAAGTAGTCACTTTTGGCATTTATGGGATTCGAACTAGCAACCTTCCGATTGCCAGTGCAGATCCCTAGCATTAGAGCCACCACTCCACCCCGGAGTTTCTCTCCACCCGCTCTGTTATAAAAACCATCACAAAACATAATTGCAAACAGGATTGTGCACGATACCTTGGCAAGCGTTGTATTCCCTGCAGTTTTGTTGATGGACATGCGTGTGGCAGATTCACTGTCAGGATGACAGACAAACTCTTGCTGCATCCAAACAATGCTATCTTTCACCTTTACACCTGGTGCAGCTGCATTGTTCTTATGTGTGAGTGGATGTTTCTTGCGGGGAGGGCTTCTGTTCTCATTCTCCGATATAGAACCCTCATCTGAGTTCATCTCTGTTAAAGCACATCTGTATTTGAAAACTAACAGCGTCAGATCAGGAGGAGTGTGAATGTTACTGAGAAAATAAAAGTGAATAATAAAACAAAAAACTAACTTTTATAAGTACCTTAAATTTACACCGGCTTTTACAGACTCAGATTAATTAAATGAATGTTTTTATTCTATAATAGTAATAATAATAGCCACTCACTACTCAAAACATTTAATGCATGAAGGACCTGGGATCGAACCGTAACATCTTGACTTGGAGACAACAGTTCTTACCTCTACAACAGCCAAGCAGACATATACAGTGCATCCGGAAAGTATTCACAGCGCATCATTTTTTCCACATTTTGTTATGTTTCAGCCTTATTCCAAATGGATTAAATTCATTTTTTTCCTCAGAATTCCACACACAACACCCCATAATGACAACGTGAAAAAAGTTTACTTGAGGTTTTTGCAAATTTATTAAAAATAAAAAAAATGAGAAATCACATATACATAAGTGCTCACAGCCTTTGCCATGAAGCTCAAAATTGAACTCAGGTGCATCCTGTTTCCCCTGATCATCCTTGAGATGTTTCTGCAGCTTAACTGGAGTCCACCTCTGGTAAATTCAGTTGATTGGACATGATTTGGAA
This sequence comes from Erpetoichthys calabaricus, assembly GCF_900747795.2. Taxonomy (NCBI): domain Eukaryota; kingdom Metazoa; phylum Chordata; class Cladistia; order Polypteriformes; family Polypteridae; genus Erpetoichthys; species Erpetoichthys calabaricus. The sequence goes on from NC_041396.2 coordinate 124,083,499, forward strand.
AGGCACACACCTGTCTATATAAGGTCCCACAGTTGACAGTTCATGTCAGAGCACAAACCAAGCATGAAGTCAAAGGAATTGTCTGTAGACTTCGGAGACAGGATTGTCTCGAGGCACAAATCTGGGGAAGGTTACAGAAAAAAATTCTGCTGCTTTGAAGGTCCCAATGAGCACAGTGGCCTCCATCATCCGTAAGTGGAAGAAGTTCGAAACCTCCAGGACTCTTCCTAGAGCTGGCCGGCCATCTAAACTGAGCGATCGGGGGAGAATGGCCTTAGTCAGGGAGGTAACCAAGAACCCGATGGTCACTCTGTCAGAGCTCCAGAGGTCCTCTGTGGAGAGAGGAGAACCTTCCAGAAGGACAACCATCTCTGCAGCATTCCACCAATCAGGCCTGTATGGTAGAGTGGCCAGACGAAAGCCACTCCTTAGTAAAAGGCACATGGCAGCCCGCCTGGAGTTTGCCAAAAGGCACCTGAAGGACTCTCAGACCATGAGAAAGAAAATTCTCTGGTCTGATGAGACAAAGATTGAACTCTTTGGTGTGAATGCCAGGCGTCACATTTGGAGGAAACAAGGCACCGCTCATCACCAGGCCAATACCATCCCTACAGTGAAGCATGGTGGTGGCAGCATCATGCTGTGGGGATGTTTTTCAGCGGCAGGGACTGGGAGACTAGTCAGGATAAAGGGAAAGATGACTGCAGCAATCTACAGAGACATCCTGGATGAAAACCTGCTCCAGAGTGCTCTTGACCTCAGACTGGGGCAACGGTTCATCTTTCAGCAGGAGAACGACCCTGAGCACACACCCAAGATATCATAGGAGTGGCTTCAGGACAACTCTGTGAATGTCCTTGAGTGGCCCAGACTTGAATCCGATTGAACATCTCTGGAGAGATCTTAAAATGGCTGTGCACCGAATTTTCCCATCCAACCTGATGGAGCTTGAGAGGTGCTGCAAAGAGGAATGGGCGAAACTGGCCAAGGATAGGTGTGCCAAGCTTGTGGCATCATATTCAAAAAGACTTGAGGCTGTAATTG
>NC_041396.2:124092042-124102042 GCF_900747795.2 Erpetoichthys calabaricus
ATACACATATATACATATACATACATAGTGCGTTGCAACACGGGCTGTGACTGTTACATGGGAGGGAGAGGACAAATCACAGCTTCCCGCTTTCTAATCGGGCTTGTGATTGCTGCTTTGACGGATGCCCAGATCCCACAGTATTTCCCCTTAGGAGAGGCGTTAGGCAAGTGTAATTGAATAGCGGTGCGGCAAGTTATTACTCTTTTTATCTTTATTTTTTTTTATTGTAGAATCAACTCACAGCTGCGCACACCAGTGCGTGCGTGGCGGATGCGTACGGCTGACGTTTTCATTGTCTACCACCTTCGCTAATCATTCTTGAGGCAGATTGAAGACTTAAGTGCCAGCTTAACTGAAAAATTAAAGAAAACATACTAAGTTTTAAAAAAAATCAGTTTTAACGGGAAAAGATGCCGACGAAAGAAGAGAAGCAGCGGGACGCTAGGCTGAAGAGCTGCTCATTAAGCAGCAAGCGCATCAACCTCTGAGCAAACGAATGGTAAACGTACAGAGAAAGAGGATAAATACTATGATGGTCATGTCAAGTGTATTCACTCCACGTTATCGTGCAGTGCGCTGTTACTGGTATTTTGATAAAAGAATCTGAATAACATATAAGAAGCGTATAAATTATTAAACAGTAAAACATTAACATTTAAGAAGTAAAGATACATTGAGTACTACTGTAGTGCTTTCGGGTATAGTACATTTTTTGTTTGCCCATTACATGCATAAATGTATACATTTTTTGGTGTACCTACCCAAGAACACGCAACATGACCCGGCAGTTAAAAATTTATCGCTCCAGCAATTTTAACTCTGTTACAAGTCATCTAATATGGTATTGCAAACGGCAGCGGGAGCATTTCTATAAACTCAATTTAAACTTACTGTTTACACCGTGCTTTGAAGATGCATAGTATGCGACATGTGTTTCGCCGTAATTGTGGGCTCATCAGGAGTACACAGTCACTGCACTCCCTTACGGGAATCGATCCTCGGACGTAGAGGCGAAGCCCCTTAACGTTGTGCCACGGCGTGTGGTTCGTTCATTTGACAGCATGTAGATCGGGGGTAATTACATTGCAGGCATTCTTAGTCTGATTCACAATCTGATTGTATGGGTGGTTACCTACCAGGTAACGCTTGTGGTTGGTGAGCAAGTTGGCTAACTTCTGCCACGGTGCCCTCTTTCAGTTGCGAGAAGCAGATCATACAATGGTTGAAATAGTTTAATATATATAGCAAAATCACCGCGCTTCGCAGGGGCGAATATGATATTGCAAACGGCAGCGTTTCTATAAACTTAATTTAAAGTTACAGTTTATATCGTGCTTTGTTTCATATTCTTTTCCTACCTTATCAATTGTGTAATGTGTTTTTTGAACAGGTTTGATTCATGGAAGTGATCACTCCTGCTGCGTTCAGTCACTTCACTTGAGCCGCTCTCTTGTGTGATGTTGCGATGTCCACGGGTTTATTTAATGTTAGCTAAGACCCGGCAGTTAAAAGTTTCTCGCTACAGCAATTTTAACTCTGTTACAAAGTGATGCAAACTCTCGTTTATACCTCGTGTCTTCTCATTAAACTTGTATCTCGCAAATATGGCATTGCAAACGGCAGTGGGAGCGTTTCTATAAAGTTAATTTAAGGTTACGGTTTACACTGTGCTTTTTTATACCTCGTGTCTTCTCATTAAACTTGTATCTCGCGAATATGGTATTGCAAACGGCAGCGGGTGCGTTTCTATAAAGTTAATTTAGACTTATGGTTTACACCGTGCTTTTTTATACCTCGTGTCTTATGAAGATGCTTGTATGCGTCACTCACTCGCTTCTTATTGTTTCGCTGCCTTGTCAATTGTGTAATGAATGTTTTCTTCAGCGCTCTTTGTGGCTCCTCCTTCTTTTCTACGTACTGAGTTCACAGTCAGTTCACGTGATTACGTGGGAGGCGTGATGACGCAACACGCAACTCAGTCTCCTACGGCCATCTTGCTGCCTTCCATTACAGTATATGGACAAAAAAGAGGTTCCAGTTATGACCTTTACGCGTATAATTTTGAAATGAAACCTGCCTAACTTTTGTAAGTAAGCTGTAAGGAATGAGCCTGCCAAATTTCAGCCTTCCACCTACACGGAAAGTTGGACAATTAGTGATGAGTGAGTCAGTCAGTCAGTGAGTGAGTGAATCAGTCAGTGAGGGCTTTGCCTTTTATTATTATAGAGATATATATATATATATATATATATATATATATATATATATATAATATACATACTCATAAACATACATATACATATACACATATCTACATATACATATGTATCACCCTCCTAGTTGGGTATAGTAGTGAACTCAGAAGAGTTTACTTGACGCTAAGTGAACGCGTGGCTTTCGCCGCCACAGGAGAGCGGGAAGGGCATTCGCGCGCCAAGCAGGTGGACGCCTCACCTGTTGAAGAGAAAAACGCAGCCGCGCAGTCAGGGTTTTTTTTTTTAGCGATACAGAGCTCGGTGATAAGGACTTTTTGGAGGACCGCCACAGAGGCACAGCTGGCACGAAATACGTCTGACATGATTTATCCCAGAAGGAGAAAATGAAAATAAGCAGTATCAGAAATATCACAGGAGGCAACAACTAATCAGGGAATGCAAATAAATCCCGCATTAAGATGAAGCTGCTGGTGTCATCCCCGATGGAGCTGTGATATTCCTGTGTTTAACCACGGAGGAAAATGAGAAGTGCGGGGAAAAGTTCTGGAAGGACACCGTGAGTACACGTGAAGTTATGTACTGCGTATGAGCTCCAACTAAGCGCGCCAACGATTTTTTTTATAGATAGATATATATATAATATATATATATATATACACCTATATATTTATTGTTGATTTCTAGGTGTGAACTTTTGTTGTGCTGTAACTTAGACAAATTCAGTTAAGTTGAACTGTGATAATATCCCATAAGCGGTGTGTTTAAATAAATGTGTTTTATGGTTTTTTTTTTTTTTGTTTGTTTGTTTGTTGTTTTTTTTTTCCCATGATTGTGTGAAGTGCTTACAAATCATTACTTTGAAATAGTGTAACAATTATAAATAATAATTGTTTCATTGGACCCATTGGTTATTAAAATTTATTGGGAGTTGTTTAATGTGGATCCCACCAGTGAAATTTCATCCTATGTCATAGGTAACTTGCCAGTCTTTTTTTTCGGTGGGAGGGCTACATTGGTGGGGGCTCGTCCGGGATTATTATTATTATTAAAAAAAAAAAAAAAAGGTTGTTTTGGTGGGCACTAATGTGATAAATACTGTTCCTGTATAGCATGATGTGTTTTCTGCCTTTTTGAAGTTACTTGTGCTCGACTGTGAAATTTTGTATATATATTTTTCCATTTCCAAACTTGTTTGTTTGTTTATTGATGAAGTTTGTACAATATGAATGTATGTGAGATTATTGCTTGGTGTAAAGAGAAGAATGTTGCGCTTGAGAATGCTGTTGTTTTAAGCAATGTGCCACTGGACATTACAGACACAGTTATATATAGGGTGCTAGACACAGTTAAGGGAACTGGCAAGACAAAAGTGCATGGTCGATGCAGTGATAAAACAGGTAGTGAGCAATTTGTCTTAGTAGAGACTTCTAAAAAGGTTTCTGAAATTTCTTTCCCAGCTTTTATTGGAATTCCTGATGAAATAGACCCATGGTCCACTCAAGTACTTAGTGCTACATCCCCTTCATCTGGCAGTAGTAAAGGTGAAGAGTTCCATACTAAGCTTATGTCTTTCTTGAAACAAGAGGGAAAATCTTTAGCTGAAATACAGAATGTAGCTTCCCCAGCTCTCACACTAGCGCAATTAATTCACTAGTTCAAAAATGCCAAACTGCCTCACCAGTAGAAGCACAGAATTACAGGAAACTGTGGACATTTTCTGGACTGACTCCTACACCAAATGGGGAGGAAGACTATGAGGTATGGGCTGAACACACTACACATATTCTCGAAGAATGGCAGTCTTCTGACAATGTGAAGAAACAGAGGCTAGTGGAATGCCTTAGAGGGCCTGCAGCAGATATTGTGAGGTTTGTGAAGGTTGAAAATCCTTCAGCTACTTCTTGTGACTACCTGAAGGCTTTAGATACAGCATTTGGTCCTACAGAGAATGCATCTGATCTGATGGTGAAGTTCAGAAATACCTTCCAAGAAAAAGGGGAAAAGCTCTCTGTGTATATAATCAAGCTAGATAAGCTACTACATAGTGTTCTGCGAAAAGGGGGACTGAAGTCTTCTGAATTGAATCGCCTTCGTATTGAGCAAATAATTCGAGGGGCTCTTCCAGATGACATGGTGGCACTTAGGTTGAGAATGACGCACAAGTTTTGTGAACCACCTCCTTTCACTGAACTTCTAAAAGAAGTGAGAGAAGAAGAGAACATGATTCATAATAGAAGTACTGTTCAGGCCAGTGTAACTGTGTCCTCCGTGGCCTCTGACAAAACAGATTCAGCTGACTTTGAGGTTGAGCTGCTAAAGAAAGAAATTAGGGGACTGAGAAGTGAAATGGCTCGTCTACTGTCTGCTGCTGTTGCTCCAGTGACATCAGACGCTCCCAAAATGCATAGCTTAGCTGCCGCTACAGGGAGAAGTGCTCTAAGCAAAGCAGGCGGTGGAGAAAACATATTCTGCTATAAATGTGGAGAGGATGGCCACTTTAAACGGGACTGTGCAAATGATGAGAACTTGAGAAAAGTGAATCAACGACTCATTAAAATGAGAAGGGTGACGGGAAACTACCCCGGGGCTCAGTAGAGGAACGGGCTGAAGCTCCTCAAAAGACACGTTCCACCAAGTGCAATGAACTAAACAAAAAGACAGCTGTGCTCCCATCAGGGCTAGTTGGGCCTAGCGCTATCCTTCCTATACAGATAGAGGGCATTTATGCTAAAGCTTTACTAGATAGTGGGTCTCAAGTTACTCTTCTCTATCGATCCTTTTATGAGAGGTACCTTAAGCATCTACCTTTAATGGAAATTGGAAATTTGGAGATATGGGGTTTAAGTTCTCAGCAATACCCTTATGATGGTTGTTTGTCTTTGAGGCTCGAGTTTCCAGGATCTGTAACTGGAGTAACTGAGGCCATTGATGCACTGGTGCTGGTGTGTCCGGATCCAGTAATGAAGGGTGAAGCATCCATTCTAGTAGGAACAAATACATCCGTGGTGAAAAAACTGATTGAGGCATGCAAGCAAAAGGTTGGGAAAGATTTCATGAACACTTTAGTGGTTCATCCCGTCATGAAAGACGCATTTGAAAAGGTCATGAGGATAACAGCTGACCAGACTGATGATTTAAGCCAAGGTACAGTGTGGTTTTCGCACCCAAAGCCTGTCATATTGTCTCCTGGAGAGACGGCAAGAGTTAGGGGGATTCCAAAATATTTAGGAAAACTTTCTAGTAAAACTTTCCTAGTGGATCATCCTGAAGAGCCACGGTTTCCTGAGGCATTAATGGTGAGGCCAGAAGTGCAGAACACTACAGTTGAACACTCAAGAAGGATCTCAGTCACTGTTCGGAATATGTCTGATCAGGCTGTTAGTTTGAAGCGGGGTATGCCAATTGCTCACATCTTCCCAGTAGAGGTTGTGCCACATATTTCCTCCCCTGGCGAGATGACTGCTGAGAATCAGTTGACCTTGGACTCCTTTGATTTTAATGATTCTTCTCTGCCCGGAGATTGGAAGAAAAGACTAGCTCAAAAGCTGCTGGAGAGGAAAGATGTTTTCTCCTGTCATGAATTTGATATGGGCTGTGCTAAGAGTGCTCAACATGAAATCAGGCTAACTGAAGATAAACCTTTCCGGGAGAGGTCTCGCCAGCTTGCCCCTGCTGATATTGAAGATGTAAGACAGCATTTGGGAAAACTGAAGGATTCTGGTATTATTACTGAGTCCAGGAGCCCTTATGCATCACCCATAGTAGTAGTGCGTAAAAAGAATGGACAAATACGGATGTGTGTAGACTACAGAACCCTAAATCGATGTACAATTCCAGATCAGTACACTGTCCCTAGAATTGAAGACGCTCTTGCCTGCCTTAGTGGAAGCAAGTGGTTTAGTGTGTTGGATCTTAGAAGCGGATACTATCAAATTCCTCTCTGTGAAAAAGACAAAGAAAAGACAGCTTTCATTTGCCCAGTTGGGTTCTTCCAGTTTGAAAGGATGCCTCAGGGCATAATGGGAGCTCCAGCCTCTTTTCAGCGAGTTATGGAGAGAACAGTTGGGGACATGAATTTATTGGAGGTTTTGGTGTATCTGGATGACCTCATTGTGTTTGGGCGAACATTGGAAGAACACGAAGAGCGCCTCCTTAAGGTTTTGGATCGCCTGAAAAATGAAGGACTAAAATTATCACTTGATAAATGCAAGTTCTGCCAAACATCCGTCAGCTATGTTGGACATATTGTCTCTCAAAATGGAATCTCAACTGATCCCTCCAAGATAGAAGCAGTGATTTCATGGCCCAGACCCCAGACTATATCAGAATTGCGCTCCTTCTTGGGTTTTTGTGGTTACTACAGGAGGTTTGTCAAAGACTTTTCCAAAGTTTCTTACCCACTGAACCAATTACTGCAAGGCTGCTTGCCTAAGAAGAAGAAGGCAGAAAAACATAAGGAGAAACAGCCAGAAAGGGTCTACTTTAAGCCTACTGAGCCATTTGGAGATAGATGGGATGAGAGATGTGAAGTAGCTTTTGAAATTCTAAAAGCTCAACTTACTCAGGCACCTGTACTGGCTTTTGCGGATCCTCAGCTACCTTATGTGTTGCACATTGATGCAAGCTGTGAGGGATTAGGAGGTGTCCTATATCAAGACCAGGGGCAGGGTTTGTGGCCAGTGGCTTTCATTAGTAGAAGCCTAACACCCACTGAGAGGAATTACCCAGTACACAAATTAGAATTTTTGGCATTAAAATGGGCTGTGGTGGAAAAGCTCAATGACTATCTGTATGGGGCCAAATTTGAGGTACAAACAGATAACAATCCTCTTACTTACATACTGACATCTGCCAAATTGGATGCTGCAGGGCATCGATGGTTGGCAGCTCTATCAGCCTATGATTTCAGCCTCAAATACCGACCTGGCAAGCAAAACACAGATGCGGATGCTTTGTCTCGGCGTGCCCATGAGAGCCCAGTGGAGGATGTGGACTGGATAAGCATTTCTTCTAATGGAGTGAGAGGCCTGTGTCAGCTGTTGGAGGTTAATAAGCTTAACTGTCCTTTATTCAACAGAGTTGTTAACTGTTTAGGATGCTCTTTTAAAGCAGTACCTGCAGCATACTGCAACCTAGCTACATTAAGCACTGCATCACTGCCCCAACTGAACCTATCTGATCTGTCAGCCTCACAGCAGGAAGACCCTTGGTTGGGTGAGCTGTGGAACGCATTTAGAAAGGGAGATATTCACATGGTGAACAAGAGAAAACACAAATATATCTCTTTACTTTTGAAGGAATGGGGAAGGTTGAAGATGGAAGATGGAGTGATATACCGCTACACTCAGCCACCCAACAAACCAAAGTGTAAACAATTGCTTTTGCCACAGAAATTTCACCAGGTTGTTCTACGATCATTGCATGATGATTCTGGACATTTGGGTTTTGAGAAGACCTATGGATTTGTTAGGAATCGGTTCTATTGGCCCCATATGAAGACCGATGTGGAGCAGTACTGTCAGACCTGTGCTCGGTGTATACAGAGAAAACTTTGCCAAAGAGAGTTGCACCTTTGGGTCATTTGAGCAGCAGTGCAGCAATGGACTTAGTGTGCATGGATTTCCTCTCCATTGAACCAGATTCCAGTAACACTTGCAATGTTCTAGTCATTACAGACCATTACACAAGATATGCACAAGCTTTTCCCACCATGGATCAGAAGGCATCCACTGTGGCTAAAGTACTGTGGGAAAAGTACTTTATTCACTATGGTCTACCCAAGCGTGTACACTCCGATCAAGGAAGAGATTTTGAGAGTCAGCTAATTCACGAGTTGTTGGATCTATTAGGTGTGAAAAAAACAAGAACTACTCCATATCATCCTCAGGGTGACCCTCAACCAGAGGGGTTTAACCGGACTCTGCTTGACATGTTGGGCACTCTGGACCCAAAACAAAAATGTAGATGGAGTCGTCATATTGGGCATCTTGTATATGTGTATAACTGCAGCCGAAATGAAGCAGCTGGATACTCCCCTTATTTTTTGATGTTTGGGAGGGAAGCCCGACTGCCTGTTGATTTGAGTTTTAGTGTTTCAAGTGACAGTTCGTCAGTAAAATCATATCAGAAGTATGTCAGGAATATGAAAAATGAACTGAGGGTAGCATATGAGTTGGCCGAAGCTGCTGCTGGGAAAAAGAATGATGGAAATAAAAAGAGACATGACCAAAGAATCCACTACTCTCATCTTGCTCCCGGTGATAGAGTACTGATTCGAAATCTTGGATTGCAAGGGAAGCACAAATTGGCTGATCGATGGAGTTTCAAGCCATATATTGTTGAAAGCCAAATGCCCAATTTACCTGTTTTCCGAGTGAAGCCAGAAGATGGTGAGGGACCTGTAAGAATTTTTCACCAAAATCATCTGCTTCCAGTGGAACAGAATCTGAGATTACTGCCTGAGGTTGACAGTAATGCTAACTCCCAGAAAAGAACTTTGAGAGAGAACAAGGGCAGAGAGAGAACCCAATGTTTGAACCAGGAAATGAGTGATGTGCAAAAAGTCCAAGATAAAGAAGTTGTCGATTTGCCAGGTTCTGGAAAAGATTCGGACAGTGAAGATGATGAGGATGGAGAATGGATTTATGCACCTTCCAGAGGTGCTAATGATCATGATCTCCCAGAATCTTCCTGTACGGGTTTAGACCCTGTTAGATCAGAGCATGTAGGGAATGCTAGAGAGCAAGTCACAGATGAGGAGTCTGGGAGCTTCAACATAAGAAGTCCTGCTATGGAATTTTGTGATGACTGTGGAGATACAGTAAGGTCTCTGGAATTTTCCCAAGGAGCTCAAAATAGTGCCCCAGAGATCTTTAATTCTTCTGTGGAAAATGAAGGGGCAGTACAAATTGCTAATGAAGAGGTTGGAACATACAGAAGATCTCAGAGAATCAGGAAAGTCCCAAACCGTTTAGAATATGATTTCCTTGGACAGCCAAACATAGGTACTAAGTGTCCAGTGCGATATTGTTCTACACAGTATATTTGGATAGGTGCACCTAAATACAGATGACAGTTTCATCATCCAATAGGGCTAACTGCAAAATAGTTTTCAGTTTGTTTAACTTGTGAATTTTTCCAAAATGTTCCTTATAGTATACAGTATTTGGTTTCCAGTGTTATCCAATGTGACTAATGTATTTCCCCTTCGTTATGAGGACACAACGATTTTTTTGGTGGGGGGAGAGTGTAGCACCCTCCTAGTTGGGTATAGTAGTGAACTCAGAAGAGTTTACTTGACGCTAAGTGAACGCGTGGCTTTCGCCGCCACAGGAGAGCGGGAAGGGCACTCGCGCGCCAAGCAGGTGGACGCCTCACCTGTCGAAGAGAAAAACGCAGCCGCGCAGTCAGGGTTTTTTTTTTTAGCGATACAGAGCTCGGTGATAAGGACTTTTTGGAGGGCCGCCACACAGGCACAGCTGGCACGAAATACGTCTGACATGATTTATCCCAGAAGGAGAAAATGAAAATAAGCAGTATCAGAAATATCACAGGAGGCAACAACTAATCAGGGAACGCAAATAAATCCCGCATTAAGACAAAGCTGCTGGTGTCATCCCCGACGGAGCTGTGATATTCCTGTGTTTAACCACGGAGGAAAATGAGAAGTGCGGGGAAAAGTTCTGGAAGGACACCGTGAGTACACGTGAAGTTATGTATTGCGTATGAGCTCCAACTAAGCGCGCCAACGATTTTTTTTATAGATAGATATATATATAATA
>NC_041396.2:124104542-124139542 GCF_900747795.2 Erpetoichthys calabaricus
TTACTGTCAAATAAATGCAAAGAGTACGTGACACGTGTTTCTCCCTCATTCTGGGCTCATCAGGCATACACACTCCACTGCACTCTCTCTCAGGAATCGAACCTCGGACATCAGCGCCAGAGGCGATGCCCCTAACGTTGCACCACGGCGTGTGGTTCGTTTATTTGACAGCATGTAGATCGGGGTAATTACATTCACGGCATTCAAAGTCTGTGTCACAATCTGATTGTATGGGTGGTTACCTATCAGGTAACGCTTGTGGTTGGCCAGCAGTCTGCTAACATCCGCCACGGTGCCCTCAGTTTGTGAGGAGCAGATCATAGAATGGTTGAAATAGTTTTACTGTCAAATAAATGCAAAGAGTACGCAACACGTGTTTCGCCCTCATTTTGGGCTCATCAGGCGTACATATATACACATATCTACATATATATATATATATATATATATATATATATATATATATATATATATATATATACAATAATCCCTCCTCCATCGTGGGGGTTGCGTTCCAGAGCCATCCGCGAAGTAGAAACCATATGTTTATATGGTTATTTTTATATTGTCATGCTTGGGTCACAGATTTGCGCAGAAACACAGGAGGTTGTAGAGAGACAGGAACGTTATTCAAACACTGCAAACAAACATTTGTCTCTTTTGCAAAAGTTTAAACTGTGCTCCATGACAAGACAGAGATGACAGTTCCGTCTCACAATTAAAAGAATGCAAACATATCTTCCTCTTCAAAGGAGTGCGCATCAGGAGCAGAGCATGTCAGAGAGATAGAGAAAAGCAAACAAATCAATAGGGCTGTTTGGCTTTTAAGTATGCGAAGCACTGCGGCACAAAGCTGTTGAAGGCGGCAGCTCACACCCCCTCCGTCAGGAGCAGAGAAAGAGAGAGAGAGAGAGAGATAGAGAGAGACAGAGTTTGTTTTTCAATCAAAAATCAATACGTGCCCTTCGTGCTTTTAAGTATGCGAAGCACCGTGCAGCATATCGCTTTCAGGAAGCAGCTGCACAGAAGGTAGCAACTTGAAGATAATCTTTCAGCATTTTTAGACGAGTGTCCGTATCGTCTAGGTTTGCGAACAGCCCCCCTGCTCAATCCCCCTATGTCAGGATCAGAGAAAGTCAGCGCAAGAGAGAGAGAGAGAAAAGTAAGTTGGGTAGCTTCTCAGCCATCTGCCAATAGCGTCCCTTGTATGAAATCAACTGGTCAAACCAACTGAGGAAGCATGTACCAGAAATTAAAAGACCCATTGTCCGCAGAAATCCGCAAACCAGCAAAAAATCCGCGATATATATTTAAATATGCTTACATATAAAATCCGCGATGGAGTGAAGCCACGAAAGGCAAAGCGCGATATAGCGAGGGATTACTGTATATATATATATATATATATATATATATATATACAGTGGAACCTCTAGATACGAGTTTAATTCGTTCCAGCACTGAGCTTGTATAGCGAATTTCTTGTAGCTAGAACAAACTTCCCCATTGAAAATAATGGAAATCCAGTTAATCCGTTCTGCACCCCAAATATATTAACATAAAAATCAATTTTCCTAACAAATAACACTGATAAATTATATATACTGTAGTCTACCTTTAATAAATAACACTGGTAAATAATATACAGTGATCCCTCGCTATATCGCGCTTCGCCTTTCGCGGCTTCACTCCATCGCGGATTTTATATGTAAGCATATTTAAATATATATCGCGGATTTTTCGCTGCTTCGCGGGTTTCTGCGGACAATAGGTCTTTTAATTTCTGGTACATGCTTCCTCAGTTGGTTTGCCCAGTTGATTTCATACAAGGGACGCTATTGGCAGATGGCTGAGAAGCTATCCAGCTTACTTTCTCTCTCTCTCGCGCTGACGTAGGGGGGGTGTGAGCAGGGGGGCTGTGTGCAGCTGCTTCCTGAAGGACATGCTGCACGGAGCTTCACATACTTAAAAGCTCAAAGGGCACGTATTGATTTTTTTTATCTGTCTCTCTCTATCTCTCTTCCTGCTCCTGACAGAGGGGGTGTGAGCTGCCGCCTTCAACAGCTTTGTACCGGCGGTGCTTCGCATACTTAAAAGCCAAAAAGCCCTATTGATTTTTTTTTTGACTGCTTGCTTTGCACTCCTTTGAAAAGGAAGATATGTTTGCATTCTTTTAATTGTGAGACAGAACTGTCATCTCTGTCTTGTCATGGAGCACAGTTTAAACTTTTGCAAAAGAGACAAATGTTTGTTTGCAGTGTTTGAATAACGTTCCTGTCTCTCTACAACCTCCTGTGTTTCTGCGCAAATCTGTGACCCAAGCATGACATTCTAAAAATAACCATATAAACATATGGTTTCTACTTCGCGGATTTTCCTATTTCGCGGGTGGCTCTGGAACGCAACCCCCGCGATGGAGGAGGGATTACTGTAACTGATTATTAAAAGAATCAAAACAGGTGTCCAAAGTGCAGTAGAGCATTCAATAAATCTTTAAATAAATAATCCTTAAAACAGTTGTGAAGTGGAGGTTTAAAATACACAAGAATAACAATCCTTTAACACGAGGTTAAAACGTCAAAAGGATGCCGTCTTTAAAAAACAGATGACAATCCCCGGTGCTTCTTCTCTGTTAGCGTCTCACCTGCGGGCTCTGCAACAGGAGAGACACTCTTAATGCAGCTGACCTTCTCTACACCGTCCTGCTTCAGCTGTTTGGCTCGCCTGTTCAGCTCACTGTTCAGTTACACGCGAGCCTGCACTCACTCGCCTGCCTGCCTGCCTGCCTGCCTGCGCTCGCTCGCTCTCTCTCTCTCTCTCTCTCTCTCTCTCTCTCTCTCTCTCTCTCTCTCTCTCTCTCTCTCTCTCTCTCTCTCTCTCTCCTCTCTTTTCTTTTACTTTTTCTCCCCCTTAACCGGCTCGCGCTTCTCTATATATGCGGGGAGGACATGGCAGCTGCAGCCCATCAGCCACAGGAACAATCATGGATGTGGGCAGTTTCCCACCTGTGCACTTAAGTGAGAAACGCAGACACCGCAGATCGCGGCTCGCAACTGCTACCACGCCCCCTTGCTAAGCCGCGAGCTATACCCACAGCCTGGCTCGTGGCTCGTTACGCGAGCCAATGCTCGTATTTAGATCTGAATTTTTCGCTCATACTTTCCTCGTATTTTGAATTTCTCGTATACAGAGGTGATCGTATCTCGAGGTTCCACTGTATATATATATATATATATATATATATATCTCAAAATACCCGCGCTTCGCAGCGGCGAAGTACTGCTTTAAAATTTTTATTAAGAAGAAAAGTAAACCTTTTTAAACCGAGGAAAAATGTATCAATAATTATTTGTTAAGGATCTCTTTGTATAGCACGTTGTCAGTTTGCCCCTCTGCTTGTAATATGACCAAGCTGTGTGGTAGCTTACTGTTAAGCATGAAACGTACAGTTGGCCATGTGAAAAGGAGTCCTGCCTCAAATCAATGCCAACCTTTTGTAGGGTCTGTCCCTGAGACTTATTAATTGTCATTGTGAAGCAGAGCCTTAGTGGAAATTGTAGGCGTTTGAATTGAAATGGGAGATCAGAGGGTATAACGGGGATGCGAGGAATAAAAACTCTCTCCCCTGAGCCACCGCCTGTAAAAGAAGTTCCCTCAATGACGCTCTTTTGCAGACACGTGACCTGAAGTCTCGTGCCGTCAGAAAGTTTCAGTGGCTGTACGCAAATCCACAATCGGTTTCATATTGTTTTCGTACCTTATCAATTGTGTAATGTGTTTTTTGAACAGGTTTGATTCATCGAAGTGATCACTCCTGCTGCGTTCAGTCACTTCACGTGAGCCTCTGTGTTGTGTGATGTTGCGATGTCCACGGGTTAATTTAATGACCCGGCAGTTAAAAGTTTCTCGATACAGCAATTTTAACTCTGTTACGAAGTGGTCCAAACTGTCGTTTATACCTCGTGTCTTCTCATTAAACTTGTATCTCACGAATATGGCATTGCAAACGGCAGCGGGTCAGTTCACGTGCTTACGTGGGAGGCGTGATGATGCGATATATTTTGATATATATCAAAATACTCGCGCTTTGCAGCGGCGAAGTACTGCTTTAAAAATTTTATTAAGAAGAAAAGTAAACCTTTTTAAATTGAGGGAAAATGAATCAATAATTATTTGTTAAGGATCTCTTTGTATATCACGTTGTCAGTTTGCCCCTCTGGTTGTAATATGACCAAGCTGTGTGCTGAGCTTACTCTTGAGCATGCAACGTACAGTTTGCTATGTGAAAATCAGTCTTGCCTCAAATCAATGCCAACCTTTTGTAGGGTC
Organism: Erpetoichthys calabaricus; assembly: GCF_900747795.2. Classification (NCBI taxonomy): domain Eukaryota; kingdom Metazoa; phylum Chordata; class Cladistia; order Polypteriformes; family Polypteridae; genus Erpetoichthys; species Erpetoichthys calabaricus. The sequence continues at coordinate 124,108,872 of NC_041396.2, forward strand.
TGTCCCTGAGACTTATTAATTGTCATTGCGAAGCAGAGCCTTAGTGGAAATTGGAGGCGTTTGAATTGAAATGGGAGATCAGAGGGTATAACGGGGATGCGAGGAATAAAAACTCTCTCCCCTGAGCCACCGCCAGTAAAAATAGTTGCCTCGATGAGATTCTTTTGCAGACACGTGACCTGAAGTCTTGTGCCGTCACAAAGTTTCAGTGGCTGTACGCAAATCCACAATCGGTTTCATATTGTTTTCGTACCTTATCAATTGTGTAATGTGTTTTTTGAACAGGTTTGATTCATCGAAGTGATCACTCCTGCTGCGTTCAGTCACTTCACGTGAGCCGCTGTCTTGTGTGATGTTGCGATGTCCATACCTCGTGTCTTCTCATTAAACTTGTATCTCACGAATATGGCATTGCAAACGGCAGCGGGTCAGTTCACGTGCTTACGTGGGAGGCGTGATGACACGATATATTTTGATATATATCAAAATACCCGCGCTTCGCAGCGGCGAAGTACTGATTTAAAAATTTTATTAAGAAGAAAAGTAAACCTTTTTGAACTGAAGAAAATGAACCGGTTGTAATATGACCAAGCTGCGTGCTGAGTTTACTCTTGAGCATGAAATCTAACGTGGTTTGTGCCCTTCAGAATGAAAACAGTTTGCATTTACCTCTTTAATAAAAGGCGAGCTTTTAAGCCTGAGAAATCACCCCGTAAATGCACACGTTTAATTGCATATGTGTTAATATGTATACTTACACAGTATTAAAAGACACTCAACAATTAACGTTATTTACCTTTGTTCCCGCGTTTGATACAAGGCGAGCTTTTAACCCTGAGAAATCACCACGTAAATGCACACGTTTAATTGCACGTGTTCATATGTATGCTTACACAGTATTAAAAGACACTCAAAAATTAACGTCATTTACCTTCGTTCCCACGTTTGACTCGTGCTGTAAATCTCTTCCTTGTTTTTAGTTCACGTGATTACATAGGAGGCGTGATGACGCGATACGTGACTCCGCCTCCTCCATTAGAGTATATGGACAAAAAACAGGTTCCAGTTATGACCATTACGCGTAGAATTTCGAAATGAAACCTGCCTAATTTTTGTAAGTAAGCTGTAAGGAATGAGCCTGCCAAATTTCAGCCTTCTACCTACACGGGAAGTTGGAGAATTAGTGATGAGTGAGTCAGTCAGTGAGTCAGTCAGTGAGGGCTTTGCCTTTTATTAGTATAGATTAAACCATAGAATGCACAGCGTAATAGTAAAATAAATGTAAAAACATTGAATAACACTGAGAAAACCTTGAACAACAGAGAAAACTAACACTGCAATAGTTCGCGCTATAGCGCTACCAACCGCTGTTTAAAAACACTTTTTTTTTAATGAGTTTTAAGCACAGGGAAAAAATGAACATTTGAAAAAATCCATAATTTAATAAACCACCAAGAAAAGTAACATTGCAACAATGCACACTATGAACCGATCGCTGTAAACAGAAGTGAAAGCAAAATCAAGCCCATTGCATTCTTTAATTGCCTTCCTACCTTATGCGTCCAGCCCCCTCTCTCTAGCACTGCCTGTGTGTGTCCATCTGTCTCTCTCTCGCGCTGCCTGTGTGTGTGTGTGCATCTCTCTCTCTCTCTTGCGGCGCTGCCTGTGTGTGTGTGCGCGTCTCTCTCTCGGGCTGCCTGTGTGTGTGCGTCTGTCTCTCTCACGCTGCCTGTGTGTGTGCTCTCTCTCTCGCGCTGCCTGTGTGTGTGTCGCGCTCTCTTGCTCTCTCCCTCTTGCTCGCAGAACAGGAAATGCACAGGGAGAGACTGAACATGTACAATCCGAAAGGGAAACTGGCTTGTTCATATACCGAGTGTGTGGTCGTGAACCGAGGCAAAAGTTTTGGCGAACTTTTTGGTTGTAAACCGATTTGTACGTGTACCGAGACGTTCGTGAACCGAGGTTCCACTGTATACACTTCATGTCATTATTAGTATAACATGGAAATGTTTCTGTTTTAGCTGTGTGTTCAGCAGTTCCTATCATCCTACACTTACACAGGTTGTTGTAGACACAGAACACACATGAAATGTATGTATTCCAAATAACGATATATTATTTACCTTCTACAATTCAAAGCACCTCACACCCAGATAAACAGACTTGAGCTGGGAGAACTTTGTGTATGACTAAAGCTGCGTCGGTTGGACATGGTATAGCACAGGGGTCTGCAACCTTCACTATGAAAAGAGCCATTTTGCCCCCTCTTCCTCCAAAGAAAAATAGTCTGGAGCCGCAAAACATAACACAGCTGATAAACTTTTAAAAGTTTTAATCTTTTTTAAGATTTTACATGTTACAACCACGGAATACAACAAACAGAAGTGCAGTGTGCATGTGTAGGGCTACTTTGAAATAAATTAAACTGAACTATGCAGGCCTATTTGGATCCTTCCTATACCTGTGTAAAATTAAAATAAAAACTAGCCCACTTTAATATAAATAAAACATTTAGCTGTAGCTTAGCAGCTTTAAAAAAGTAAACATAAAATTCCATTTCAGTGTGCTGAATCAACTGAAGCACCTGAACATACAAAAAAACCTACATCAGCTCCGGGTCCGAAATGAATGTGTTTTGTTTTTCTGAAAAATAATAGCTTATTAAATGCTATTGTTGTCACCTGTTTAAAGTGACTTCTGTTTCTGAAATTCGCTGCTGATCATCTCTATGTCGGGGCTGTACAATGTGACTTTGACCTTCACACAGGACTGCAGGCTCTCATGTGTGAGGCGGGAGCGATATTTGGACTTTATGAAGTTCATGCTTGAGAAAACTTGCTCACTTAAGTATGTTGAGCCAAAGATGGACAGGACTCCAAATGCATATTTTTTCATGTTCATATACGTTTCGGGAATGGCACTCCATGTGTCGAAAACAAATTTGTCGGGTTTGGGGAGGTTTTAAATATCACTCCATTTGTGCTCTTTAGCGAGAGTAGCCTTCTGACGGGTGACTTCTTCAAGATCCGCTGTCAGGCATTTGAACTTGGACACCCATTAATCTTTATCTGCTATGTCATCCAGTTAAATTTCTAGATCGGGCTTACTTACTCCTGTGAATGCGGATGTGTTCAGCAGGGATGGGTCGACGTCCAGGGGTGTGACAGGGAAGGAGAGAGTGTTTTTTTTTCTTTCTGAACTCACTGAATCTTTCTCTAAATGCAGCTTGCATTTTCTGAACAATTTCCCGTTTGTTTTTAAAGTCGGAGAATAGATGCTCTGATATTTTTATGAACGATTCTTTCATGTATTCTCCGTCTGTGAACGGCTTACCCCTCCTTACGATCTCTTGAGCTGCCACAAAACTAGCGGCTGTAGTTGACTGTGTAGAAGTGATCCACTTTTTGAAAGTATGTTTGCTCTGTTCAGCTTTCCGTTGCAGTTCCGAAATTGCTCTCTTTCGCTTATCTTTTCGCTTATTTTCAGTGAATGCTGAGAGCTTGTTTTGAAAATGTCTTTCAACGTTACATTTTTTGTTGTTCGATAATTTATCGCCACATATTAAGCACACCGGTAAGCCAGCGTCGTTGGCGGTGAAGGCAAATGCTTCTGTCCACGCAGAATTAAACTCTGTAAATTAGATGTTAAAATGTATAACAGTAGTAGTAGTAGTAAATAAACATATGTATATATATATATATATATATATATATATAAATACAAGTTAAATTAAGAAATTGCCATCATTCATTTTCATGGTTTTTATTTTTTTGTCAAGGCCAAAGGGAGCCACTACAAGGAGGCTGAAGAGCCGCATGTGGCTCCAGAGCCGCGGGTTGCCAACCCCTGGTATAGCAGGTTGCTTGCTGCTAGTGTTGAGCGACACATTTGCAAAACAAAAGACACCGATGAGGATTTGTGAGGGAATTTATGGTGGCCCAACATTATAAGTTTTTTCATAGGCTTCAGGGATTCTAGTGTTAATCCAAGTCCTCACTCCCTCATACATTCCCTGAACAATCATCACATACTTCTCTGGTACTCATTTCTCTCTCATACACCTCCAGACCTCTTGACATGGTACTCTTTCATAAGCCTTCACCAAATCATTAAACATCATATGCATAACCTTTCTTTGTTTTTTCCTGATACTTCTCTATGAGCTGTCTCAATGCAAAGAATGCATTGTTTGTTCCTTTTCACGGAATAAAACCAGACTGCTCCTGACCTATGGTTGTCTCTTCACTAAGCCTTCTCTCTTTAACCTTTTCCCAAATTTTCATTGTGTGACAACAGCCTGATCCCTATAGGATTTTCTTCATTCAACAGCTTTTCAAAGCACATGTACTATCTTTTCTTGATCCTATCATGCTCATTTAAAACCACAGCTTACTTATCTTTAATCTGCTTTATCTAATATATATAATATAATATATATATATCCTTTCCAGCCTTGTTCCTAGCCTTTCTTTTTCTAAAAATCATTCTCTCTCCCTATCTTGTCTCTAATTTTTCAAAAAACTCAACCAAAGCTTGTGCCTTTCTCTTGCCTTCTTTGCCTTCTTGTCTGTCTGCTTATTCATTTCTCTGTCTTCCTCCTTCTCTGATTGGTACCATTTTTTCTTTGTACCTTCTTAGCATTTATCACATCCTGCACTTCTCTGTCCCACCACCATGTCCTTGTCCCCAGATGAGCTCCTTCCTGTCGTCCTACCTAACACCTCTTCTTAATACAACTTTGCTATTCTTCTGACACTATTCCTGCACATTGTCAAATAACTGCATTTCATTTAAATTTTTTTCCCTAAACCTGTTCTTAAAGTGCTTCTTCTTTTAATCTCCACCACTCTATCCTTGGTGCTGCTTTCTCTGGTTTTATTTGCCTGCTGATTCTGATCTCCTAGTCCATCACCATCACTCTATGTTGCAGTGTCACACTTCCCCATTTATGAACTTATAATTCTTTACCTCTTCCAAATGAGGAGATCTACACATTGGTACATCTTTTTGGATTTCCCTTCCTCCACTACTGTAAGCCACCACCTGATTTAGTTTCTTTTCAAAAAATGTGCTACTTATGACCAAATCAAATGCCATGGCAAAATCTACTATTCTGTCCCCTTCTTCATTTGTCTACCCTACACCCCATCTTCCATGTACCCTCTTTATCAGCTCTCTACTATTTCCTATATGCTAATTTAAATCACCCCAACAGTCACCTTTTCTCCCTCCCGTATTTTTTGAAGCTCCTCCTCCATTTGTGCCCAGAAAACATCCTTCTCCACTTCCTTACAGTCCATTTGAGGAGTATATGTACAAATGACATTAACTACAAGACCAAGCTTGACATTCATTACCCTATCACTCCTCCTGTTCACTCTGACAAGGCTATCTTTTAGTTCTTTCGATACTACTGACCCTACAAAGTTTCTCCCTTGCTCATTTCCACAACTGTTCAACTACTTAGAGCCTCCTTCTAATTATCTTTCTTTAATCCCCTTCCTTCCAGTTTCTTGCACACAACACTCCCACTTACTTCCTTTCCATCAAATCTTCAGTTCTCAGTTGTTGTCTCAACATTCAGTGTCCCGACTCTTACTTTTAACTTTACCCTTTTCTTGACCCTCCTTGTCATCTTCTTCTTCTTGACTAACTTCTTTAGCCAAGCCCACCATTGGCCAACAGGGTTTAGGTGAAGTCCCTGCACATTGTCTATGGGATATGCTCTAGAATTTTCTGAAGCTGGCTGGATTGATTCCTTCACTAAGGTATTGGCTAAAGTTCTACACCCGGATGCCCTTCCAGACACTAAACCTCTCTATTTATCTGGGTTTGGGGCTGGCACCAATTTGGGGTGGTTTGTCCCACTTGTGGCTAGATTTTTGTGGCTACATGGGGTGTAGTATTTTTACTTGTGTACCAAGATCTGAGTGCCTTCTTCAACACAATTTAGTATGTTTTGACCTAGTTCGGTGTAATGGCATTTATGACACTCAATATGCATCAAATATGAAATGTGTGTTCTCTTGTATAAATGTAACGCAAAAGCATACATTAACATTTATTTTCAGGGCCCTCTGCTGTACATTTAACTTTAGGATTCCCTGATAATGCCTAGCTAAGGATTTTTTTTTTTTCTGTCTTTCAGATTTTTGTGCAGCATTATTATCTGTTGTGATCATAACCTGATATTGCAGGATCATCTGTAATTTTAGGGTGAAAAAGAAATCTCTGTCTATATATAAAATAAAGTCTGAAGCTGTTCTTTTTTCAGATTAGTAACGTCTTCATGTGAATTACAGGATATTTAATAGAGTTTCATGTATATTTTACTACTTGTGCTCTTATTCATATACGTACTATGTATGAATCAATGAATCAGTTGTAAAATCGCCATCGATCATCATCTGGCCACCTTGCAGAAGCTGTAGCAGAGCAGTGGCATTTGCTTAAGCTGTCCGCAATGATTAATCACAAGACACTCAGAAAACCATATTTGACAACAGTATGTTCAGACAACACATGACCCATATTTTACGAAACTACTATCTAGAGAATAGGAGTTGTTTTCTTTATCATTACCTTCTCTAATGGAAGTTCAGGCAAATCAAGGTCATCTACCTACTTTCCTTGTAGGGAACACTACTAGCTTCCATCAAAGGTGTTTTTTTGTATGCTTGTACTGGTAAATCTGTCTAATGCACTTCCATGACATAGAGAAAGTGTGTTTATGACAAACTTTGGATGGTATCCATTTTCGGAGTTCAATAACTGTAAATATGTTGTATAAATTGCAGTTTAATTCTGACCAAAAAGAAAGAAAGCCAGTTATATTTCTGGTGTATGACATTTTTTGCTGCACATTTTTACATATCATATCCTGATTTTTGCTGGGTGAGTACAACAGTCTATTAAAATTGCTCACTGTCTTTAAAAATTTGGAAGAGGAATACTGTTAGGAATAAATTATAAGACTTTTTTTTTTTTATATATAAACACTTTAGGACTCCTGCTCCTGGAATGGAAACTCATATTCCTGTTTTATTTCTTGATCTCAGTGGTAAGTAAAAGAAAAATCTAAGTTTTTTCACAAATGTAATAAAAACTAAATTTACAGCACTGAAGAGAATTACATAATCGCTGGATAAAAGAACTTTATAATTTGTCCATGAAAATGTGAGAAGACATTTTTGCTCACACTTACTTATGTGCATTATTCATCAAAGTGATGGCCTTCGTAATGTACTTGAAGTATATTAAAATGACAGATCCTTAATGTTATGCCTGCAGTGGAAATGGCAAACCCAAGCACAATGTTTAACAGGAACAAGAGATAAAGGAGGATTTAATTTCAGACATCAGACAATGGTTCATTACCAAATTATCAATTCTAACAAAATTGTCAAGGCACTATCAAGAAAATCACGAAGCAAAAGCCAAAAGTCTCATATACTTTAAAACACACACACACCCCTATTAAAATACAACATTAATTTATTTTGTTTATTTATGGGCAAATTTGAACTCCTTAATATTTTTAATACCATGTATAATATGTAATACCTTACCAACAGTCACAATGTATCAATGGGAGGCACCTCCAAAAAAAAAAAAAAACACTAAAAACAGTGATGATCATGAACAAAAACTGTCAACAAAATGACAGTGCAACAATATCATTAGAACAACATTTAGATTAGAACAATGGAGTCGTTTCTGGACAAAAGCAGAACCGTAACAAGAGAGAGATTTTTCACAGCACTTTCGTTGAATAATAACAGCAAAATAACAGTTTGAAAGGGTTCATCCCAATTGACTCTTGCAGGGCCTCCTGAACAGCAAAATAATCTGTTTTTGGGTTTTATTAAATCATTCAGTCAGGCCATTCACCTGCAGATAATAAACTGTAGAGTGTTAACTGTTTAATTCTGAAACTTGCACATAGCTGCTTCATGATGCGAGACACAAAGGGTGTGTCCTGATCAGTGAGAATCTCGCGAGGGATACCAATATGTGTGAACATATCCGAAAGTGCTTTTGCAATAGTTCTGGATATTTTGTGGCCTAATCGATTAACACAAGCATATAGTTTTTTCTCCCTTTGTGGATCTCCAACTGCAAATATGCAAACCATATCACAGACCTTCTCTTCCATATATATATATATATGTAGATATATATATATATAGCCAAATCCACGTGCTTCGCTGAGGTGAAGTACTGCTTTTAAATTTTTATTAAGAAGAAAAGAAAACCTTTTTAAATTGAGGGAAAATATACCAATAACAATTTGTTAAGGATCTGTTTTTTTGTGAAGCTGCCTTTACACAGCCTCTCCGCTGTTTTATATACGAACGCCATATAATGCCGTCCTTTCTCCTTGCTTAGCGGTTCTGTATTGTTTTATTGTTCGTTTATTACGATTGTTATAGTTATTGTGTAGCTATTTGAGACTCACTTTTCTGTTCAGGTACCCATTTCCTTTATGTAATCCGCGGATTCTCTGCTATTTTTTGTTTGTTTATTACGATTATAGTTATTTATTGATTCCCTTCTCTAGCTGACTGCCTGCTCATATAAGGCGCTCTGCTGTTTTTTTGTGAAGCAGCCTTTACACAGGTTCTCCGCTGTTTTATAAACGAACGCCATATAAGGTCATCCTTTTTCCTTGCTTCGCCAAGGAAGCAGCCTTTTTATTTAATCCACGGGTTCTCCGCTGTTTTATTGTTCGTTTATTATGATTATTATAGTTCTCTTTGTATACCACGTTGTCAGTTCAGCACTCCGGTTGTAATATGACCAAGCGGTGCAAGCTTACTGTTGAGAATGCAACGTATAGTTGTACAGGAGAAAAGCAATCTTGCCTCAAATCAATGGCAACCTTTTGTAGGTCTATGAACTTAATTTAAACTTTAGGTGTACACGGTGCTTTGTTTCCGAAGTACCTGCACTCATGAAAATGTCTGTATGCGTCAGTCGCTTCATATTCTTTTCCTACATTATCAATTGTGTAATGTGTTTTTTGAACAGGTTTGATTCATCGAAGTGATCACTCGTGCTGCGTTCAATCTTGTGTGATGTTGCGATGTCCACGGCTTTATTTAATGTTAGCTAAGACCCGGCACTTAAAAGTTTCTCGCTACAGCAATTTTAACTCAGTTACAAAGTGATCCAAAGTCTCGTTTATACCTCGTGTCTTCTCATTAAACTTGTTTGTCGCGAATATGGTATTGCAAACGGCAGCGGGAATGTTTCTATTAATTGTGTAATGTGTTTTTTGAACAGGTTTGATTCATCGAAGTGATCACTCGTGCTGCGTTCAGTCAGTTCACGTGAGCCACTCTCTTGTGTGATGTTGCGATGTCCACGGCTTTATTTAATGTTAGCTAAGACCCGGCACTTAAAAGTATCTCGCTACAGCAATTCTAACTCCGTTACAAAGTAATCCAAAGTCTTGTTTATACCTCGTGTCTTCTCATTAAACTTGTATGTCGCGAATATGGTATTGCAAACGGCAGTGGGAGCGTTTCTATAAACTTAATTTAAACTTACGGTTTACACCGTGCTTTGTTTCCGCAGTAGCTGCACTTATGAATATGCTTGTATGCGTCACTCGCTCACTCCTTATTGTTTCGCTGCCTTCTCAGTTGTGTAATGAATGTTTTCTTCAGCGCTCTTTGGGGCTCTTCCTTGTTTTCTACATACTGCGTTCACAGTCAGTTCACGTGATGACGCGATACGCAACTCCGCCTCCCACGGCCATCGAGCTGCAGTCTATTACAGTATGTGGACGAAAAAGAGATTGCAGTTATGACCGTTACGCTTGGAATTTCGAAATGAAACCTGCCTAACTTTTGTAAGTAAGCTGTAAAGAATGAGCCTGCCAAATTTCAGCCTTCCACCTACACGGGAAGTTGGACAATTAGTGATGAGTGAGTCAGTCAGTCAGTGAGTGAGTGAGTGAGTCAGTGAGGGCTTTGCCTTTTATTAGTATAGATATAGAGCTCATACCTCTGCACCATCCAGGAATACCTATTAGCTTTCTGTCGATTGACATTTGAGCTTGGGTTTGTAACTCATTGGCAGCAACATGTAAATTGAATGATTTTTTTTTTAAATTTTTTTACTTTGGTTATATTCTTGTATAAAAGCGCATGTGTTTATTTGATATTTCACATCATTATTAGTATAACATGGAAAAAGTTTCTGCTGTTGGTATTTGTTTAGCATTTCTTGCCTCACATTTATTTCCTTTCATCCTACACTTATCCAGATCTTTGTACACACGGAACACACATGAAATGCATGTATTCGATATAACGATCTACTGTATTATTTACCCTATACAACTCCAGGCACATTACACGTAGATAAATAGCCTTGGCTTGAGCTGGGAGAACTTTTGCCCGTGTTGAGCTGCATCAAAAGGGGGGAAGGGAAAACAGGCTGTTTACTGCTTTTGCTAATCGACACATTTACCAAATAAAAGATGCTGGTGAAGAGGTGCGAAGGAATTTAAGGTGGGCCGGGATTACAAGTTTTTTTAGTAGGCTCCAGGGATTCTAGTGTTAAACACACTTTAACTAGTCTATTGATGTGTATTCTGAATACATTGGTGCCCCTCTCTCATTTTTCCCCTGTTTGTATGTACAAGTTCATGCAACCATATTCTAAATCCTCATCTTTTTTTTTCCTTTTCTTTGTTAGAGGGTGACTTGAGATCACAAGAAAACTTGGAAGAACATGATACAGCTGCCTGGAATTCAACTTTGGCTGGAGAAATTAAAGAGGATTTTTTTGAGCTGCAGATTGTAAAAAATTATGATGGAGAAGTGAGGAAATTGCTCTTTATCATATGTCTATTTTTTCATCATATCCAGTTTAATGTACATGAGGTTAAGAAAGTGAAACTTCAATCTTCTATATTTAAAAATACATAAACCTTATTTTCTTAAAAGTTTGGCTTGTAGAATACAATGAGTTAGCCTTGGATATGATGCCAAATCAGAAAAATTCAGTAACCATATTTTCTTTCTTAAATATAAATGTCTACTCCACTTAAACTTACTATTAGTATTTTCTATTGACATCAATAATGCAACAAAATATGCCGTTGCCCTACAATCCATATTTATAGATGTACCCACAAAGCTAACTTACATTTGCCAGCTTTTAATTACAAAAAACTTAATGAAAAGTATATAACAAAAGTTCACCCAATGATTAACATAAACATATATGACAATATAAAATATGTTAACACTATAACTGAGATATGACAAGTTGATGAGGAAGAGAGGAAAACATATACAGTACTTCATTTAAGAGTATTCCTAGTGAAAATAAACCACAGGCATTCTGATATATCAGAAGTACATAATAAATCGTCTAGTTCAGTTCATTCTGTACTTATGGTATAACTGAACTACCTAGTAAATACAGTATAAACAGAAATTCTCTTGACTCATCCAACTAAAAAAAATATTGTACAGTATAAAAGAGGCATTAGAGCTCAATAGCTTTATTTATTACTGCTCCAGTTAACAAATAGGATGTTTTTAAAATAAAACATAAAATAGCATGCATTAAAACAGTGAAACACTATGCAGTAATTTTACTTAGGGTTACGTGGGTGTGAATCTGTCTTAACAGCACTAGATGCAAGGTAGGAAGTGGGCAATTAGTATCCATGTACATTGCAGGGGATCGCTCACACTCATGCAGACCCATTTGGAACCTCCAACAGATAGACAGAAAGAATTCCACAAGAAGAGAAGATGAATCACATATCTTAAAATATTTTTTTATTCCTAAGCTTTCGACTTCTACCAGGAATCATCTTTAGAGGAAGATGATTAGAATTACAGGAATCCAAGGCTTTATATAGTAAATAAGGAAGGGGAGGGTAGGTGGAGAGAGGGGTTGATGAGGTGGGGTTAGAAGGGTGTTGGTCATAAAATCTTATTTATATGTGCACGTTCTTCTTTTCAAGCCTGCATATGATGGGTTGCTTTTGAAATTTCCGTTAATGGCATTTTCATTGGATAGCCACTTTTCAGCCAGTTCTCAGTTACTTTTAGTATTAGCCTTGAATTTTACTTGCACTGTTTTACTTGTTTTTGTTGATTTTCTAGATTAAATCTGAAGCTTCTTGGGATTCAGCAGTACACAGCTGTCCACAGCTAAGTCGTGGGACTGCAACAGACCAGCATGTCTATCTAATAGTGAAAGCAGTTGTCCAACTAAGCCATCCCGCAAATAAGAAACTTCTTTTACGAAAGCGAATCTGTGTGAATGTCACTGGCAAACAGGTAAGAAGATTTTTCCTGACAGAAAACACTATGTTCTATGTTTGATTTATATTTCTGTGTAAAGTATATTATTTGTGAATAGTGTCACCAACCAGTAGAGAAAAAAGTAACACCAACTTAAAAAAACAAATGAAAAGGGGGAAAAATACTTCATCATCTCCAGCATTTTTACTTCACTTATGCTGATGTGGGTCACGGTAGCAACTCACTGCGGTAGCCCGAACAAGCCACTCTATCTTCAACAATGTCTTCTAATCCCAGATGGCCCCAGGCCAGTTGACTGATTTAATCCCTCATGTGTGACTTGTGTCTGCTCTGGGTCTTCTTTTGGTGTACGATGCCTTGAACACATTATAAGATAAGCACCTTGCAGGCATTTTAACTGCATGCTCAAACCACCTCAACTTGCTCCTGTTAATCAGGTAATTCAGCTTTTCTACTTCAAGGTCCACAAGTATTTCTGCGTTCCTCATATTGTCACAAAGTATGAGCTCGGTAGCATAATTTTGGCTAAATGACCTTGCAATCTCATGATTTCAATCACTACCCTGCACTTATATTAAAATGATTTGGTTACTATAAACATCTTTCCAGATAACTGGTAAACTTGTTGAAATCTGCACCTTTGCATCAAAATCCCAATTATAAATATTGTACTTTCTTTCCTGTCAGTTCCTTTAGTCACTTCAATTAAATAGCTGGATATAGACACATCTCCTTTACTATTAAATATGACTACTACAAACTAAAGGCAGATCTTCAGTGGTGTGACACAAAAACTCCTGGTCATCATTTAGAGAAAGATTGCCAAATATACAAATTATTCACTGCCTTAATTTAATTGGCTCAATGCTTCCAGCTTCTCCACTCATGGGGTGCAGGTCCTTTGCTAGGTTAATGTTATCTAAATTCTAGTGGAACAGCAGAAAAGCTTATGTTCAACCTTTTACCCTGAATACAGGCAGGGGTAGAATGGGGTATCTCTGGCAAATCTTGAATTATAAAATTAAATTTACATCCATTGTGGCATTGCATGACCCCCCCGCCCCCCAGCCCCCAACATTGTATAAACAGTGTTGTAATTTCTGTGTGTTGTGACCAAAATGTATACAAATACCTTTAAATCAAAGTCTACAGTGTGTACTTTAATCATGTCGAAATTGTTTGATTTGTAATTTTGAACTTTGAAGCAGTGGGGTAAATAAAGAAAAAAAAAATATGTCATTGTCCAAAATGTTATGGAGAGCACTGTATGTTTTATTTCATTTGTTTTTTTGGTGCTGCTTTTATCTCATTGATTATCTTGGATTTTCTTTGAAATATGCCTTCAACTTAGAACCTGGCAAAGCTATTTCCAAAGTTGAGTTGGGGGGTGGAGAATGCAGTAGGGTTTTGATGGTGAGTTGAGAGTTTTTTCTTATCGATTCTGTTCATAACTTTTATGGACAGAATTTCTAGGCGCAGCCAGGGCATTGAGGGGGTCCGGTTTGGTGGGCTCAGGATTGGGTCACTGCTTTTTGCAGATGATGTTGTCCTGTTTGCTTCATCAGGCCGTGATCTTCAGCTCTCTCTTGATCGGTTCACAGCCGAGTGTGAAGCGGCTGGGATGAGAATCAGCACCTCCAAATCCGAGACCATGGTCCTCAGCCGGAAAAGGGTGGAGTGCCCTCTCAGGGTTGGTAGCGAGATCCTGCCCCAAGTGGAGGAGTTCACGTATCTCGGGGTCTTGTTCACGAGTGAGGGAAGAATGGAGCGTGAGATCGACAGGCGGATCGGTGCGGCATCCGCAGTAATGCGGGCGTTGCATCGGTCTGCCGTGGTGAAAAAGGAGCTGAGCCGCAAGGCGAAGCTCTCAATTTACCAGTCGATCTATGTTCCTACCCTCACCTGTGGCCATGAGCTATGGGTAGTGACCGAAAGAACGAGATCGCAAATACAAGCGGCTGAAATGAGTTTCCTCCGCAGGGTGTCTGGGCTTTCCCTTAAAGATAGGGTGAGAAGCTCAGTCATCCGGGAGGGGCTCAGAGTAGAGCCGCTGCTCCTCCGCATCGAGAGGAGTCAGATGAGGTGGCTCGGGCATCTGATCAGGATGCCTCCCTGGTGAGGTGTTCCGGGCACGTCTAACCGGGAGAAGGCCCCGGGGAAGACCCAGGACACGTTGGAGGGACTATGTCTCTCGACTGGCCTGGGAACGCCTTGGGATTCTCCCGGAAGGGCTAGAAGAAGTGGCCGGGGAGAGGGAAGTCTGGGCATCTCTGCTCAAGCTGCTGCCCCCGCGACCCGACCTCGGGAGACAATGGATGGATGGATGGATATAAAATGGTTGTTTAAGTGTTTTTGTTTAACTGATGTATTCAATAAAGATTTGAACTAAAAAATAATTTTCCTGTATTATATCATTTTTAATTCTTTCTATGCCCTCCACATTTCTATATTTTGTTTACTGTCTCTTTAAATTTCCTTTTATTTGGAATCAAAACATTATAATGGAACAAAGCCCAGTTAGACAAATAAGAATGATATAGCAAATACAATAATATGTTTTGCAAACAATAAAAAAATGTAGTGCAGTCTACCATTTTTCTTTAAGACTTTTGCTGTTGCAAAATATTTAAAGCAATTAGCCTATTTAAACTGTGAATCCTTTCCCACTATACACTGGATTCTTGAAGGTATTCATGTCCATTCACTTTGTGCATACTGCATTGTGTTGTAGATTTCATTTAAAATGAATAAATTTGTCATTTTCCCCATTAATTTACCATCAGTAAACCATATTGACAAAGTGAAAACATTTTCAATAAAAAATGCAAATTTATTAGATAATCAGAAACTGGAATTATATTGCTGTGGCACTCCAGATTGTTCTCAGGTGCACCCTTTTTGTTTTAATTACCCATGAGATGTGCCTATAACTCGATTAGATCCACCTGTGGTAAATTTTATTGATTGGACATAGTTTAGAAAGACACACACCTATGTATGTAAGGTCCCACAATTCACACTGCTTTTTAGGATGAAAACCAGGCAATGAATTCCAAGGACCTCTCTGTTGTATTTCACAGTAAACCTATTGTAAGGCATAGATCAGGGCAAGGGTATAAAGTTTGTGTGTTCCCAGGACCACAGTCACCTCAATAATTGAGAAATGGAAGAATTAAATCACCAGTACTCATCCTAGAGTTAACTGTTAGGGCAAACTGAGTAACTGGGCAAGAAGGGCCTTGGTCAGATGGGTGACCAAGAACCAAATAGTCACTCTAACAGAGCTTCAGAAAATGGTAGAGCAGCACTCCATCAATCAGTCATTTATGATTGACTGGATAGTTCAAAGCCACTTCTGAGTTTATGGTATATATGGAGGGTGACCAGGACCCCAGTGGTCTCTCAAACAGAGCCTTAGAAGTCATTTTCTGAGATGGAAGAACCTGTTGGAAGGATGACCATCTCAGCAACACTGCATCAGTTGGGCTTTTATGCTAGAGTAGCAAGACAAGCCACTGTTAATTAGAAAGGCATATAACTGCCAGCTTGGAGTTTGCCAAATAGCATTTAAAGGACTCTGAGCATGAAGAAAAAATATTTTCTGGTGTGATAAGACAAAAATTATATTCTTTGGGAAGAACTCCAAGCATATATGTGATGACAGTGAATCAGGTTGGTCACAGCACATGGTGCTTATCTTCAGCAGGAAGAGGAAACTGGTAAGAATTGAGGTAAGCATGAATGCAACCAAATACAGAGATGTTCTTGAAAAAAAAACTGCTCCTGAAGAGCACATTACCTCAGACTGAGGTGAAGGTTCAACTTTTAGCATGATAATGACCTCAACCATACAGCCAAGACAATGCTGGATGGGCTTGAGTGGCCCAGCCAAACCCCATATTTAAACCCCATAGAGCATGTGTGGAGAGACCTGAAGATGGTAATTACAGATGCTTCCCATCCAGTTTAATGGAGCTTGAGAGGATCTGTCAAAAAGAATGGGATAAGCTGCCTAAATCCAAGTTTGCAAAGCTTGTAGACACTTATCCAAGAAGACTAGAAGCTGCAATTGCTGCCAAAGGGGTTTCTACAAAGTAGTTAAATTAAGGGTCATAGTATTTATATGAGTGAATAATTTCAGTTTTTTATTTTTTAATAAATATGCCAACCTTTCTGAAAAAATGTGTTTAGTTTGTTGTTATGGGTTATTAAGTGTAGATTATTAGGCAAAAATAGAAAATGTATTTGTTTAAAGTTAAATCTACTACACAATAAAGTGTGCAGACAGAGAAGATAAATGCTTTCTGAATTGACTATATATTTCACTCATTTCTTGCTCTTCTATAACATTTTAATTGTCTCAAAATAAAATATGCTTTTTGCTGTCTTATTATGATTACCTTTGAAAGCAACACTATTTATTCTATTTACATACTTGGGAACAACTTAGGCTTTATTAATAATATTACCTTCCACCATTAACTGTTCAATTTCATTAAGCCTGCTTTTTTTATTTTATCCCACAATCTGCCAATTTGTGTTATCTCTCCTACTAGTTTAATAAGCAATACTCAATAGTTTTTTAGCATCTTTAACCTTTCTTCCATTTTTTGGTATTTTCTTCCCACCAGCCCCACAATACACTCTCACACATTCTACTTTTCATGTAAGTATCTGCTGAAGAACACCTTAAGGTGTTGTTCCCCTTCATAAACCAAATCCTTCCTGAGATGGCAAGCCTGGGATGTAAACACGGGACATTAAAATTACAGCCAAATTCAACCACTGAAGCTAATAGACAACTTCTTGCAGAAACAAAACAAAACACCTAGCTTTCTTGTATATTTATCTCCTTTAGAGAAAGTGACACTATTCTTATAGTTTTTTTTAAATACATATAAAATGCTAGAGAATCACTATCACTAAGCTGAAGGTTTTTTACTATAGGAATCAAAAGGTGACCAATCTAACCAAGCAAAATACACTAAATCCTGCATTTGCTTTCAGTTTTCTAAGAATACATTTCTTATCTGTTCAACTTGACAAGACTTTCAGGCTAAGGTCCAGCTCTTGAAATCTCTCAGCTGAAATGATTGAGGTATCCCCTAAACACCAGAGTAAAATAATATGTTACAATTGGCCACTGGTTAAGAGAGCACAAAGCTTTAATTACTGCAGCTTTGAAAAAAAGGAGTTTCACTGTGCCTACTGCAAAAGTCTTTTTCACTGTATTGTGTACATTTAACATTCTCCATATATTATGTCTGTGTTAATTTGGTTTTTTTTTTACTTGCAATTGTAAGTTTCTACATTTTAATTGTTCCATTTCAGAGTTTTACACAAAGCTTCCTCCGAATGATTTCTCAACGAAGTACCATCTCAGGCTGTGGTGTGACTTTTGAACTTGTTTCCAACATTCCAGAGGTAATCAGAATTGTATTCACAGCAGCAATATTTGCATTGTGTATTATTTCATTTAAGTTTATTAATATAAATAAGCTGGAATTATGTGACACCTAAAGATACTGTATTCACAGAGTAAAACATTAGTTTTAGTCAAATACAGTTAGGTCCATAAATATTTGGACAGATACAACTTTTTTCTGATTTTGGTTCTGTACATTACCACAATGAATTTTAAATGAAACAACTCAGATGCAGTTGAAGTGCAGACTTTCAGCTTTAATTCAGTGGGGTGAACAAAACGATTGCATAAAAATGTGAGGCA
The DNA here is from genome assembly GCF_900747795.2 of Erpetoichthys calabaricus. Classification (NCBI taxonomy): domain Eukaryota; kingdom Metazoa; phylum Chordata; class Cladistia; order Polypteriformes; family Polypteridae; genus Erpetoichthys; species Erpetoichthys calabaricus. Next base: position 124,126,896 of record NC_041396.2, read on the forward strand.
ACTAAAGCATTTTTTTAATACAATCCCTTCATTTCAGGGGCTCAAAAGTAATTGGACAATTGACTTAAAGGCTATTTCATGGGCAGGTGTAGGCAAGTCCGTCGTTATGTCATTATCAATTAAGCAGATAATAGGCCTGGAGTTGATTTGAGGTGTGGTGCTTGCATGTGGAAGATTTTCCTGTGAACAGACAACATGCAGTCAAAGGAGCTCTCCATGCAGGTGAAAGAAGCCATCCTTAAGCTGCAAAAACAGAAAAAAACCCATCCAAGAAATTGCTACAATATTATGAGTGGCAAAATCTACAGTTTGGTACATCCTGGGAAAGAAAGCAAGCACTGGTGAACTCAACAACGCAAAAAGACCTGGATGTCCACGGAAGACAACAGTGGTGGATGATCGCAGAATCATTTCCATGGTGAAGAGAAACCCTTTCACAACAGCCAACCAAGTGAACAACACTCTCCAGGGGGAAGGCGTATCGATATCCAAGTTTACCATAAAGAGAAGACTGCATGAAAGTAAATACAGAGGGTGCACTGCAAGGTGCAAGCCACTCATAAGCCTCAAGCATAGAAAGGCTAGATTGGACTTTGCTAAAGAACATCTAAAAAAGCCAGCACAGTTCTGGAAAAACATTCTTTGGACAGATGAAACCAAGATCAACCTCTACCAGAATGATGCAAGAAAAAAGTATGGAGAAGGCGTGGAACAGCTCATTATCCAAAGCATGCCACATCATCTGTAAAACACGGTGGAGGCAGTGTGATGATTTGGGCGTGCATGGCTGCCAGTGGCACTGGGACACTAGTGTTTATTGATGATGTGACACAGGACAGAAGCAGCCGAATGAATTCTGAGGTATTCAGAGACATACTGTCTGCTCAAATCCAGCTAAATGCAGTCAAATTGATTGGGCGGCGTTTCATGATACAGATAGACAGTGACCCAAAACATTCAGCCAAAGCAACCCAGGAGTTTATTAAAGCAAAGAAGTGGAAAATTCTTGAATGGCCAAGTCAGTCACCTGATCTTAACCCAATTGAGCATGCATTTCACTTGTTGAAGACTAAACTTCAGACAGAAAGGCCCACAAACAAACAGCAACTGAAAGCCGCAGCAGTAAAGGCCTGGCAGAGCATTAAAAAGGAGGAAACCCACCATCTGGTGATGTCCATGAGTTCAAGACTTCAGGCTATCATTGCCAGCAAAGGGTTTTCAACCAAGTATTAGAAATGAACATTTTATTTCCAGTTATTTAATTTGTCCAATTACTTTTTGGCCCCTGAAATGAAGGGATTGTGTTAAAAAAATGCTTTAGTTGCCTCACATTTTTATGCAATCATTTTGTTCACCCCACTGAATTAAAGCTGAAAGTCTGCACTTCAACTGCATTCAAGTTGTTTCATTTAAAATTCATTGTGGTAATGTACAGAACAAAAATTAGAAAAAAGTTGTCTCTGTCCAAATATTTATGGACCTAACTGTATGAGCCTTCATAATATTCTAGTGCACTGACAAACAATTTTGATGAGTTAAACAATGTACTTAAGTTTTTTTCCCCTCCATTAGGAAAATAAAGCCTATGATGATGGTGAGATGCTTGCTCAGCTGGCAACTAAATCTGAACAATCAAATTCTGCTGACACAGAGGCAGCTATAGAGAAGTACCTACGTAGTGTACTTTCTGTCGAAAACATTTTGACATTGGACAGGCTACGACAGGTCAGTTTACAAAGAAATTATATTTCTAATACCTGTATGTATGTATTGAATGTAAAACTGTCAAAGTTGAAAGGGTGGGAGTAATTATATGCATGGTGTTTCTGTCAAAATTATTTGACCTTAAGCCAAGGCCCCTTTTGGCTGTCATTAAGCCACGCCTCTTTTTGATGGATGTGTGACCTGTCAAGGGGGGTTTTGATGGATGTGTGACCCTTCCTTGAACCCGCCCCACCCCCTGTTTGCCCCAAGGACCTGTCAAGGGGGGTTTTGATGGATGTGTGCCCCTTCCTTGAACCCGCCCCCACCCCTGTTTACCCCAGGAAACTTTCAAGGGAGATTTGATGGATGTGTGCCCTTTCCTTCACCCCGACCCCCCTCTCCCGAGGACAAGTTTAGGCATGTCAGGGAAGGCCTCTGCCTTCACATCTATTGGTGGTCCCAGGTATGAAGGCCCTGCCTCTGCCTCGGCTCCCGGTCAGGCAGGCCCTGATGACTGGCCCCTTCCACTTCCTTGCCCACTTCTTCCGAGGACAGGCCCAGACTATGTTCCAGCTGAAGCGGTCTGCCTTTCCTGCCTCCACTGTTTTGGGTAAGAACTCCTGTATTTAAAATATCTATTACTTTAAATATCTATCTAAACTTTGGTTTAGCACTTGTAAACCATTTTTTATTTTATCTAAGTCAAGCAGAGAAAGACCCCAGACAGTCTCTGCGTTGACAAGATGTCCCTGCTGTTAGCAGGCACAGGCTTTCACTCTCTCCCCACAGTTGAGGCATGAGAGTGGAGCAGGCAGTCTCTGTGTGATGCCCCAGGGGCCGAAGCTCCAAGCGTACACGCAGACAAGCGAGTGTAGTTCGAAATACGAGCAGCGGCTCTCTCTGTCTACACAGCAGAGTACCTGGGTCTCTAAAAAGCTGACAGTCTCTGCGCCCCTGCGAGCATGCACATGTCAAAAGCTGTAAACCCCCTCCTGCTGCATTCTGCGCAAGCATCCTTATCAGGTGCTGGGCATAGCTGCAAACACTATGAGCCCAGAACTCTGGTAGATACAGCCAGTGTCTGTCACAGGCTGGGAAACTGACAGCTCCCTAACCCCTCCCTGCTGTGTTCTGCGCGTGCACGCTTATCAACAGATGTCTTTAAGTTCCCCCCACTCTAACCCCGGAACGGGAGTGCGCACTAAGCTCGCTCTCGCACAGCTCCTCAGTCCGGGAGAACAAGTTATGTGTGCAACTTTTAAAGTTAAGGGATTTTAAAAAAATCACACCCACACAGTTAAATAATAGGCAGCAGGGACCTTTTAAATCACGTTTGAGACGTCTAAAAATCTAACCTCGGATATTTTTTTTGTAAATCTTAAAAAAGCCCTGTTCCATCCATTACCTCCCATTTTAAATAAGCAGCTGCCCCTAAGGAAACACATTGCGAATAGTTTTCTAAAAGTTAGAATTGTACTCAGATAATCCCAGAGTGAACGGAGCACAAATATTTATCAGAAGCGGGATTCGAAACCATGCAGGCATTTGTCCCTTGGATCTTAAATCCAAAGCCTTAAACAGATCAGACCTCTGGGGATAGAGAAATGTGTTTTAAAACACTCTTTGGCAAAGCCTTTGGGAGCAAATCACACCTCACAGGTGTCTGTTGAGGCTCCGGGGCCAGGCCAGGTAAGGTCAGATCATTCGGGGGTCAGTGTGAAAAAACTGCCTTACCTTGTGGCTTGCAAAGGTGACTTTTTAAAAAATACAGGACTTTTCGGTGTCCGGCTTTGCTCTCAAATCCCTCAGCTACTAGCAAAGTCACGGGTAGCACAGCAGACGGGTTTCTGAACCATTTCTTAGTGAATTTATTTTGATCTATTTGCATATCGGCTCCCTGTTTCCTGATTATCACGTAGTGTGAAAAAAGAAGGACATTCTGATAAGCCGTTTCAGAGAGCCATCTCCACTCCAACTATTTTTGATTTCTCAACTACCAACTTGCTGTCTGTAAGATCCCTTCCTCCGACCCCAACCTGTTCGTGAGCGCCCAGAACGTAACGTCTGTCCATGGATTGTACTTCACTTTTCAAGGTAATGCATGAGATAACTAGTTTGTTATAAGCCTTGTAAAAATCACACAGACGTATGCCGCAGTTCCCTTTTAAATCACGTTTGAGACGTATAAAAAATCTGACCTGGGTGATTGATGGATGATCCCAAGAATGTTCACATATATATATATATACAGAGATTATCCATAGGGCTTATTTTCCAGGGTCTGTCTAAAATCAGACAAAAGACAGTTACTAAAAAAGATTTGCTCTTAGAGCCAGGAGGCTATAGTGAGGGTGTGCTTGTTTAACTAGAGGCAGGGTTTAAAAATGCAGGCAGGCTGTGAATTAGCTGTGGCATAGCTGTGGCTCAGTATTCTGAAATATGTGCAGAAGGGCCCCATTTGAGAAATGCATACTCTTTCGAATTAGAATCCCGCTGTAACTGGTTGTTTTCTGTACGGATCCGCCTGTTTTTAAAAGTCTGAGGTAATGAAACATTTTTACATTATAAACTCTCATTTGGATAGCCGGTTGGAGACAGCCTCCAAGGATGAACAGGGACCAGGAGCTTAATGCAACTGTGTTTTCATTCCTCTAAATGAAATGTAATTATTTTAATACAGCCTAGTAGCCCCAAAGTCCGGATGATTTTTAGACGTATCAAGTGTATTGTTGAATAATGGGGTAAATGAGTAGTATAAGATGTACCTGTATGTATGAGATTACTGTATATCTTAATACACAGGTAACCTGAGACCTGGCTGTCTATTTTTTAAAAAGTTTGTATATATACCTTTTTCTGTGGTACCTGTTTCTTTATCCGCTTTTTTCACAAAGGTCAGGTAACTTTGTAAGACGGTCGTATAAAGTTTTACTTTTGCATCGGAGCTCAAGTCACCGCGTTCAAGTATGAATTTCATTTGTTTATTCAGTTCGATTTCCGTAGCGTTTAAAAGGTCGCTGCAAGCTGGAGCTTTCTGCCGCATTGTAGCCTTTTGTTTTCGAGGTACTAGGCACATCTTGCGCGTGTATTCATATTTATCCTCTCGAACCTATTAAACTAGTAATGAAAGGAATGGCCGCGCTTATGATGATTTTTAATTTCTATAACATAGGAGCCTTTTGATAAAGGAAAACTCTGTAAATACACTTGTGCATTTAAACGGAGATTTATAAAAAAGCAGTTTTCTACCTTATCCCAGTTTTGTACATGCATTTAAAAGCACTCAGTGTTACACTAGCACAAAATTGATATTTTCTGTCCACTCAAAAAACTAAAATTATTTCTATTAACACAGGTGATAATTAGAAAACATTTTACTATTTTTAATTAAAAAGTTAAAAACAGAAAAGCCCAATTATGATTTTTGTTCTGTCATGGGAGGGTCCTAGGGTGACACTTTTCCCCTTTATACTCTTTCTTACGTAGACCTTAACACATATTCTTACCAAAATAGTTCATCACTTCCCAATTCCTGTAACTTTAGGTAATTAGACAGAGCTCCATAACAGGCAAGAGAAAAAGAAAAGTATTATAGGTCAAATACACAGTGCCATAAAACAAAAGAAAAATAAAGTGTGAACACCACACAACCTGGTATTGCTAGATGTTAAGTTTTTTCCAGGTGACCCATTTTTTTTTTTTTTGCATTGTGTGAGGTATCAGCCATAAGTCAAGATCTTTCCTTTATTCTTTTTTGATCAGCTTTTATACTGATTTTATAAAGCTAATCTAGGTATGATGTGGTCATCCTGTCTCCAACACAACTTTACCTTTATTACATTTAAATTTCTTGTCTCTGAAAATTCATTCATAGCTCATACGCTTCTGCTCTTAGAGCCAGGAGGCTATAGTGCGGTGTGCTTGTTTAACTAGAGGCAAGGGTTGTAAGAAGCGCTCTTCTGCACATCCGAAGTTCATTGAACTAAAATCATGTTTTTAAAATCAGCAGCTTTAGCTCATGCTAGTGACCTCATAAATGGGAGCCAACAGCTCAGCACGTTTGTATAGCTCACAAAATAGCAGAGCTAATTACTCTTTCTGCTTAAACTAATTATCAAATATTCAGGTAATTCTTAATTAAACACTAAAGCATTAGTGAACAAAAAACATTTTCAGTAGCCAAGTAAAATGACCAGTTGCTTTAACATGAAAATAAAGCATCTTTAGAAAATAAAATATCTAAAAGCATCTTTGTAAAGGTCCAATTTTAAAACATTATAAGAAAAATCCTTGTTTCCAAAAGAGTTCTGCCCATTTTTTCCAACAGGTTTCTTGACTGATCTTTGGAATCATCAGTGCCTTTCTGATCACATCCACCCCAAACATAGCATATAACTTAATTTCTGTACTGTACTCATTTTAAATGATAATAGCCAGTATAAGGTCCCTAAAGGAACTGGGTAGGAACTGGAGACATCTGATATCTTCTATCATGTATCTTTTTTTTTTTTTTTTGCAAGTCCAAGTAATTCAGATTCTGCTCACAACACAAATGTACGGTTATTTTTTTCTCAAATGGCCAAATCTTTGTCATGCTAATCATGAAAAATTTAAAAAATAAAAATCAGATTTTATTCTCATTACAGTTTATTTGCATATTTTATTATACATGCTTAACTTTTATCAACATTTATCTTATCTCTGTATTTATTTTTCTGGTATCAGAATGTAGTTTAAGTTAATTTGTTTGGGTTCAATAGATGTATTTTTCATATTTTCGATTCTTGTTTTCTTTTTTCACATCTTCGCGCCCCCTAGGTGGGGCCCGCCCCACAGTTTGAGAATCACTGTTGTAGGGGGGTTATTTGTAAAACACTCTGTGGCACTTCAACCTAAATTAGATTCCCTCAGTTATTCAGCTGTCCATCTGTGTTACATTTTTGTTATAAATTGTATTTAATCTCACTTTATTTACTAAACATTTTATACGATGATTAGAAAACAGTTATCTTGTTCAGGCTTTAATTTAAATCAGCATTTTCATCAACAGGTTATAACCACTTTGGTACGCAGGGTGCTTTGTATAATACAAAGTTTTAGAAATTCTGTTAACGCTTGGTAAGAGCCTTCCATTTTACATCAGTTATGAGCCCGTGAAAAATAAGAATGGTTATAGTATGTTATATGAGCCTATACACTACAGGGCTGATGATTAGGCTTATTTTGGACACGTTAGGCAATTCAGGAAGGAAAATGTTTTAGTGAATAGTTACATAATATCTATTATATGTGTTAACACAAGGATTAAAATTTTACTAAAACTGTGAGGTTTATTTCTTCTTTTAGGTAGTCCATCTGTCATTGAAAATGGCTTTTCCCCTCTGTTTGTGAAAAAAGCACCCTTTCTTTTAGTAGCATTCAGGGTGAACTGGGATTCCAAGTGTCAACAAGTGTCTGCAGTCTTCTTGAATACGAGTCAAAGGACCAGTGTTTGTGCAATGATCACGGTCAGGGGCAGAGTTAAGCTAGACATTATTATTCCAAAATGAAACATTGACTCGCCCATATCACAAATATAAGATAGTGAAAACTAAAATGTACAAACACTAAGTCACAGAGGAGATTAAAAAACATATTAAGACCGGATCAACAAGGGATCACCCCAAGCTCACAGCACACTACAACAGAACCTACGTGTTCTGCGGTATATTATCAGTTAAACTGTCATCTGTTTAGGCAGTTCCACGGGGTTGCAAAGAGTTGGGGAAAACATTATTTAACATCTGCTAGTATGATGCTAATTAACATTAGCCTGTTATTGTTAGAATCTTATCTGGCGCTAAAAGTGAGGCGTGTGTTCCTCCTGATTCAGGAAGAACATTAAATATTGGAGTTTAGAATATTAACTAGACTGGTAGTCTTGAGGGTAAGTACATTTGTGCCAAAATAATTAAATAAATAAAAGTTAATTATGAAGTAAATAATCAAATGAAAAAGTGGAGCTATAAAGGAGTTATTACAATTTGAAAAACTGCCGTGATTTATAAAAAAACATTGATAGATGACAAAACCAGCATGAAAAGAAACCTTTTGAAATAAATAATAAGCTTTTTTGACATGTGCAGTCTGGAATAGTCTGAATATGTCTTAAAGAGTTAATTTTTAAATAAAACATATTAAAAATATTAAAACTGAATAAAGCACAGAAGTAGCCTTTAATGATATCCATTAGTGTTAAGTATTACCAAGCACTGGGTTCTGTTTATAAGATGTATTTAATTTAGTTATAAGCAAAATGATTGGCTGCATTTTGCTTTGAAATTAATCGTAGTTTGATACAGCTTTAAGAATTAGAATGCAAGACGAACCTATACACTTAATAACAAATGTTGCTGTTTCAATAGGGATATTTTGGATCTCTGTTTTATTTTAACCTTTTGGCAAAAAACCCCTGGACAGGGACATATACCACATATATTGAAAATGAACAGTGCCGACATGCTAACTAAATAGATATAATCTAAGATATTTTAGAATATGGACCTCTGCGCTAACCCCATGATTCTGACAAACTAAAGGGTCTCCACTTAATTGTCAAACTTTCTGCAGGGCTGTGGATCTTGTACTGGAGAGTGTAAAAGATTCTATAATCTTTACTCTGTAAAGGTCAATATGACGGAGATGTAGCGCCTGTGTCCGCAGTGTTAACCAATCATAGGACATGATGTTCAAAATTCACCTAGGGTTTTTCCGAAGAAATGGGACAATTGCGGCGTGTGTTCTGTATTCTCTTTTCTGTATTAACTATTCACAATGACCATACTTCCGAGACCTTAGGCCTTTTTATGTAGAAGTACATTTCACAGACCTGAATAAGAGACAGCCCTCAAAATGCTCTTGACACAAAGGAGGACCAATCAGGCGGGTGGGGTGGAAATCTCTTTTTAAAGAGTCTTTGCTCCCCCAAGGACCACCGCGTTCTCAGAGTTATAATATGCTTTTTCCAAGACCTGCTCCATCCTCGATGATGAAAGAAATTAGGGTTAGGGTTTAAAATCAAATGATACTTTATTGGTCATTTTCAAAAACAATATAAAAATTCAGAGAGGTTTTACCAACCACTTCAAAACATAATATTACAACTCAACATCCTGTTTAAAAGCCGACAAAAGCATATGATATCACCGATACATTCAGTTCAGACACTTCATCTGATTTTTCTAGGTCTTATACCCCGTAAAACCTAAAGGTCCATCAGACCTATCCGGTCCAGAAAAATGGCTTTTGGAGAAAGCCTCGGCTATTTCAAGTATTTTTGAGTAAAAGTCATCGTCCGTGTTATGAAAGTCTTGTACAGTAGCCTCCTTAATAGAATATTCATTTTTTCCGATCGTCGACAGCATTTTGTACAAAGGCGTGAATCTGGTGAAAAGGCAGAAAGATGTTGAAGCAACCCAGAGTCTTGATGACAAGGCTCCTGAGCCACGGTTTGCGGAAAACCGAGCCGGTCACATAGGCCGTGCCTGGCTGGGTTGGTCTATTCAACATCCCTGACCGGTACTTTTAGGTACCGATCCACCATTATATCCGGCAGAGTCGCCATCCAACTTTTCCCCAGCTTCAGAGCCTTTTGAAATGTTTCACCCAGGTTCCGCCAGTTTGTTCAAGGACCATGCCGCATAATCCGCATCCTTGGATAATATTTTCCAAGCGGCCGGAGCCTCTACCAGGTCTTACACGACCTCTTCTTGTTGCCTGGCTTGAATGGCTATCTCCTCAGCCCCTGCTAGGCTCCCCAGAACATCATTAGCAGGTACAAAAATGTCAGGTACTGCGTGGTTCTCCAGGAAACTATCTGACCAATACATATCACCAGGGGCAGGTAACGGAGGCTCCAGCTCCTAGATCTGGTCAGTTGAAGGCATAAGAAGGTACAGCCATGAAGGCTGGTCTGGAGGCTAGCTGTTAGGCGCAGAGTCCTCGGAGTCGGGCACGATAGCCTCACGTCAAAACAGGCCATCGTAGGGGACTATCTGGTCCGTAGACCATCATGCCTGATCAGGAGCATAGCCTGAGAGGTGCTGATTGTTAACCATTTAAAACACTTCGTTGAAAAAAGTTTTTTATAGCCTGGCACATCCTGGCCGCTTGGGGGAGCAAAGACTCTTTGAAAAAAGATTCCCACCCCACCCGCCTGATTGGTCCTCCTTTGTGTCAAGAGCATTTTGAGGGCTGTCTCTTATTCAGGTCTGTGAAATGTACTTCTACATAAAAAGGCCTAAGGTCTCGAGAGTATGGTCATTGTGAATAGTTAATACAGAAAAGAGAATACAGAACACACGCCGCACTTGTCCCATCTCTTTTGAAAAACTCTAGGTGAATTTTGAACATCATGCCCTATGATTGGTTAACACTGCGGACACAGGCGCTACATCTCCGTCATATTGACCTTTACAGAGTAAAGATTGTAGAATCTTTTACACTCTCCATTACAAGATCCACAGCCCCGCAGAAAGTTTGACAATTAAGTGGAGACCCTTTAGTTTGTCAGAATCATGGGGTTAGCGCAGAGGTCCATATTCTAAAATATCTTAGATTATATCTATTTAGTTAGCATGTCGGCACTGTTCATTTTCAATATATGTGGTATATGTTCCTGTCCAGGGGTTTCTTGTCAAAAGGTTAAAATAAAAAAGAGATCCAAAATATCCCTATTGAAACAGCAACATTTGTTATTAAGTGTATAGGTTCGTCTTGCATTCTAATTCTTAAAGCTGTATCAAACTATGGTTAATTTCAAAGCAAAATGCAGCCAATCATTTTGCTTATAACTAAATTAAATAAATCTTCTAAACAGAACCCAGTTCTTGATAATACTTAACACTAATGGATATCATTAAAGGCTACTTCTGTGCTTTATTCAATTTTAATATTTTTAATATGTTTTATTTAAAAATTAACTCTTTAAGACATATTCAGACTATTCCAGACTGTACATTTCAAAAAAGCTTATTATTTATTTCAAAAGGTTTCTTTTCATGCTGGTTTTGACATCTATCAATGTTTTTTTATACATCACGGCAGTTTTTCAAATTGTAATAACTCCTTTATAACTCCACTTTTTCATTTGATTATTTACTTCATAATTAACTTTTATTGATTTAATTATTTTGGCACAAATGTCCTTACCATCAAGACTACCAGTCTAGTTAATATTCTAAACTCCAATATTTAATGTTCTTCCTGAATCAGGAGAAACACACGCCTCACTTTTAGCACTAGATAAGATTCTAGCAATAACAGCCTAATGTTAATTAGCATCATACTAGCAGATGTTAAATAATGTTTTCTCCAACTCTTTGCAACCCCGTGGAACTGCCTAAACAGATGACAGTTTAACTGTTAAATATACCGCAGAACACGTAGGTTCTGTTGTAGTGTGCTGTGAGCTTGCGGTGATCCCTTGTTGATCTGGTCTTAATATATTTTTTAATCTCCTCTGTGACTTAGTATTTGTAAATTTTAGTTTTTACTATTTTATATTTGTGATTTTCATTTTGGAATAATAATGTCTAAAACCTCACAGTTTTAGTAAAATTTTAATCCTTGTGTTAACAAATATAATAGATACTATGTAACTATTCACTAAAACATTTTCCTTCCTGAATTGCCTAACGTGTCTAAAATAAGCCTAATCATCAGCCCTGTAGTGTATAGGCTCATATAACATACTATAACCATTGTTATTTTTCAGGGGCTCATAACTGATGTAAAATGGAAGGCTCTTATCAAGCGTTAACAGAATTTCTAAAACTTTGTATTATACAAAGCACCCTGCGTACCAAAGTGGTTATAACCTGTTGATGAAAATGCTGATTTAAATTAAAGCCTGAACAAGATAACTGTTTTCTAATCATCGTATAAAATGTTTAGTAAATAAAGAGAGACTAAATACAATTTAAAACAAAAATGTAACACCGATGGACAGCTGAATAACTGAGGGAATCTAATTTAGGTTGAAGTGCCACAGAGTGTTTTACAAATAACCCCCCTACAATAGTGATTCTCAAACTGTGGGGCGGGCCCCACCTAGGGGGCGCAAAGATGTGAAAAAAGAAAACAAGAATCGAAAATATGAAAAATTCATCTATTGAACCCAAAACAAATTAACTTAAACTACATTCTGATACTAGAAAAATAAATATAGAGATAAGATAAATGTCGATAAAAGTTAAGTAGGTATAATAAAATATGCAAATAAACTGTAATGAGAATAAAATCAGATTTTTCTTTTTTAAATTTTTCATGATTAGCATGACAAAGATTTGACCATTTGAGAAAAAATAACCATACATTTGTGTTGTGAGCAGAATCTGAATTACTTGGGCTTGCAGAAAAAAAAAAGATATATTATAGAAGATATCAGATGTCTCCAGTTCCTACCCAGTTCCTTTAGGGACCTTATACTGGCTATTATCATTTAAAATGAGTACAGTACAGAAATTAAGTTATATGCTATGTTTGGGGTGGATGTGATCAGAAAGGCACTGATGATTCCAAAGATCAGTCAAGAAACCTGTTGGAAAAAATGGGCAGAACTCTTTTGGAAACAAGGATTTTTCTTATGATGTTTTAAAATTGGACCTTTACAAAGATGCTTTTAGATGCTTTATTTTCTAAAGATGCTTTATTTTCATGTTAAAGCAACTGGTCATTTTACTTAGCTACTGAAAATGTATTTTGTTCACTAATGCTTTAGTGTTTAATTAAGAATTACCTGAATATTTGATAATTAGTTTAAGCAGAAAGAGTAATTATCTCTGCTATTTTGTGAGCTATACAAACATGCTGAGCTGTTGGCTCACATTTATGAGGTCACTAGCATGAGCTAAAGCTGCTGATTTTAATAACATGATTTTATTTCAATGAACTTCGGATGTGCA